>NC_045452.1:55511533-55759757 GCF_002776525.5 Piliocolobus tephrosceles | reverse complement strand
CATGATAGGCCCCATTGTGTGATGTTCCCCTTCCCGAGTCCAAATGAGCTCATTGTTCAGTTCCCACCTATGAGTGAGAACATGCGGTGTTTGGTTTTCTCTTCTTGTGATAGTTTGCTAAGAATGATGGTTTCCAGCTGCATCCATGTCCCTACAAAGGACGCAAACTCATCGTTTTTTATGGCTGCATAGTATTCCATGGTGTATATGTGCCACATTTTCTTAATCCAGTCTGTCACTGATGGACATTTGGGTTGATTCCAAGTCTTTGCTATTGTGAATAGTGCCGCAATAAACATACGTGTGCATGTGTCTTTGTAGTAGCATAATTTATAATCCTTTGGGTATATACCCAGCAGTGGGATGGCTGGGTCATATGGTACATCTAGTTCTAGATCTTTGAGGAATTGCCATACTGTTTTCCATAATGGTTGAACTAGTTTACAATCCCACCAACAGTGTAAAAGTGTTCCTATTTCTCCACATCCTCTCCAACACCTGTTGTTTCCTGATTTTTTAATGATTGCCATTCTAACTGGGTGAGATGGTATCTCATTGTGGTTTTGATTTGCATTTCTCTGATGGCGAGTGATATGAGCATTTTTTCATGTGTCTGTTGGCTGTATGAATGTCTTCTTTTGAGAAATGTCTGTTCATATCCTTTCCCCACTTTTTGATGGGGTTGTTTGTTTTTTTCTTGTATATTTGTTTGAGTTCTTCAAACCTGACAAAAACAAGAAATGGGGAAAGGATTCCCTATTTAATAAATGGTGCTGGGAAAATTGGCTAGCCATAAGTAGAAAGCTGAAACTGGATCCTTTCCTTACTCCTTATACGAAGATTAATTCAAGATGGATTAGAGACTTAAATGTTAGACCTAATACCATAAAAACCCTAGAAGAAAATCTAGGTAGTACCATTCAGGACATAGGCATGGGCAAGGACTTCATGTCTAAAACACCAAAAGCAACAGCAGCAAAAGCCAAAATTGACAAATGGGATCTAATTAAACTAAAGAGCTTCTGCACAGCAAAAGAAACTACCATCAGAGTGAACAGGCAACCTACAGAATGGGAGAAAATTTTTGCAATCTACTCATCTGACAAAGGGTATTACGGACATTTTACAGTTGAAGAAAATGAGGGTAAATTTTACAAAAGATGTGTGGGTGTAAGACTTGTACACTGAAAACTACAAAATATTACCAAAAATATCAAAGCAAACCTAAATATATGAAAAGTAATCCATGTTTATATATCAGAAAACATTTTGTTAAAATGGCAACAGTTCCCAAATTAATATGCCAAAATTCTAGTACCTTTTTTTTTTTTTTTTTTGCATAAATGTGTGTGTGTGTGTTTGTATTAGTCAGGGTTCTCTAGAAGGACAGAATAGGATGTATGTATATGTGAAAGGGAGTTTATTAAGGACAATTGACTCACATGATCACAAGGTGAAGCCCCACTACAGGCTGTCTGCAAGCTGAAGAGCAAGGAAGTCAGTAGTGGCTCAGTCCAAGTCCCAAAACCTCAAAAGTAGGAAAACGAACAATGCATTCTTCAGTCTGTGGCCAAAGGCCCAAGAACCCCTTTCTAACCACTGGTGTAAGTTCAAAGAGTGCAAAAGCCAAAGAACCTGGACTCTGATGTTCAAAGGCAAGAAGCATCAGCATAGGAGAAACACAAAAGCAGGAAGTCACCCCAAGTCTGCTTCCACCTTCTGCCTGCTTTTTCTAGCAGCTGGCAGCAGACTGGATGGTGCCCACCCACATCGTGAGTGCATCTTTCTGAGCGTGTGTGTTTTCCTCTCCGAGTCCACTGACTCAAAGGTTAATCCCTTCTGGCAACACCCAGAAACAATATTTTGCGTCCTTCAATCCAAACAAGTTAACACTTAATATTAACCATCACAGTGTGTAATGATATAAAACCTTCCATTTAAGGTCAGTTAATTTTTAACAAGGGTATCAAAACATTTCAGTAGGGAAAACATTTTCTGTTCAAAAAATTGTGCTGTGAAAACTGGATATCACATAGAAAAGAATAAAGTTGCAATCCTATCTCAAGTCATATATTAATTTAACTCTCAATATGTCATGGAATTAAATCTAAGGGTGAAAACACTAAATCTTTTACAAGAAATATAGCAGTAAGTCTTTATATCTTTTAGTTAGGCAATTGTTACTTAGATGAGACATAAAAAGTGTAAGCAGCAAAATAGAAAAAAGATGAACCTGACTTTTGTCTAAAAATAAAATATGCTTACATATTTATTAAACATAATTCAATTTAAAATATAAACAAATTATTTCACTTTCCACATTTAACTTCTGCACCATTTTGAGAAGGATTTTTTTTTAATCCCAGGTTAGTATTTCAAGATATTTAAAATTTTATCTATGAAGGAACATGGTAAATACTTCCACAACCAAAAACAATGGAATCTTCAGCAAATGATTAGTCCATTTAATATAAATAAGAATTATTTTATAGGTCTAAATTGAACAGAAATTGAAATAAATAAAAATATTCATCTTGTATGTATTATTAATTTTTCATTTTTTATCAGTTTTTATTCTGCTACTCAAGAATATGGATTGTCTTGTTTTAGAAAACATCTTAGGATGACTCCTTTAAGCATTTTTATTTTTTAATCCTTCTTTATCAGTGAGATTCCTGACTTTCAAATGGTTGTTCTGGGATTCCTCCTGAGTACCAAGTAACTCCTTAGGGAATGTCCTCAATGATCAGATAGTAAAAGGGGTGGGCTATGACCAAGAAATATTCTGGGCCTTCTACCTACACTCAGATGAGAACATCTGTCCTTTATCAGCTTCGAAAATGTTTGAAAACATGTAGTAGCATAAAATACTTTAATATGAAGAATTTAGGATGGAATAAAATATAGAGGACAAGTTTTTCAATTTCCTGAATCAGGAAACCATGAGTATACATCTTTATTTCATTATCTAAACATAGCTAATGTTGCCTACTTTTCTTTGTTTGTAATTTGATTCTTTACCAGACTAGATCTTTTTCCTCTTAGTTATAAGGAGCCTTCATGTGCATACATCTCTGGATATGCAAGGACAGAACCTTAGTGTTTGAATTCATTTTAGCAATCCTAATCTCAGATCCAACTTTCATGTTGATGCTTTTAGAAATAAAACAAACTTTTCATTTCTCAAGTACCGAAGAGTCCAGTTTTCTTCTTATATTGAATGTGATGGACAATATGGCCTGGAGAGTTTGCCAGAGGCAACAACTGGAAGAAACATGTTTGGTCTTGGCATTAACATGTATAATATTACATGTTAGATGTAGAACATTCTACATTATCCATTAAATCAAAATCATTGTGATATCATCTAGACCCAAATGGAATATTGGGAAGGTTCTCTCTCAGAACTAATTTTCTGAGGAGTTTTATTGACTAACCGGATCATCCATTGCTTTGTTCCCTTACTGGAATGGACAAAAAGCTATAAAGCATCATTTTCCTAGGAAATTATTGGAAATGAATTGGTCTATTGCTTCTAGACAAGAAAATCATGTTAATCTAAAGCAAAAGGTGCTTTTCAATGGAGATGATCCAAAGAGAAATTAAGATGATTAATTCAAGGCAAGAACAAGTCTGATGGCTGATTAAACTCATGGCTGAGTGTAATGAAAACCTTCTTGATAATCATTAAGTGATAGGAGCCACAAGGACCATATTTGGTCACAGAAATATAAAAGAAGGCATCAGAAGCTACCAGGATACTTACTGTCCTTTGTTCACCCCAGTATCTGGCTTGTCTATCAAGATTTTGTACAAATGTTCTGTTAGAGTACCTACTTAAACACTTATAAAATGGCAAGAGTCATCACTAGCAACTAGAATCTAGATAGTTTCATTTGGTAATTTATTTATAAGGATTTAAGAAATCAGTTCATTCTAAACTTGGTACTGACGAATTGGAGTGATTCTCAAACCAAGTACCAGGAAACTGAGACGACATAAAATTTTTCTAGAAAGTGAAAGTTACTGCTGATTCTAAAAATTTCACCTATTCCAATTCTGAGCTTATATGACAGCCACAATTTCCAGTTTTTTCTAGATCAGGTGAGATATGTTTTACTCTCAGCAACTTCAGAACAGAAAACTTCCTATGATTCATCACGTAGGTAATATACATTAGCACTGTTTCATCTGACCATATCATACATCAACTAAAATAATAGGCAAAATTACATACGGAATGATTTAAATGATAGTCTTTTTTTATGTCTTATGTCCATGTTTTTATGTTGATATTTTCATTTTGTATTGTAATATTTTTCCTAGTTAGAAGCAATGGTTGTAACTTTAATTTTTAAAAATTCAAATTTTCAATCAATAGTAGGTAAATTCCAATTGAAAAACCAAACAATTAATGCCTAATCTTTATTTCATGTATATTCCTAATAGAATATTAAGTATTGATAATTAGTGAATAACTAGGAGCTGTGGTATTAACATGGCCACAACGATGCTGTTGTCCTGCATGTTAATTTTTTTGTAAAGAAACAAAACCTGCTAGTAATGTCAAAAATTTTCAGTTTTTTTTCCTCTGTGGTCATGGGGCAATCTACATTCTTGAGTTTGGTGATATGACTTCTCAAACAAAAGCTAGTTGAATAAAAGTTTATTTCAAATGAAAATTTTCTACTAAATACGGCTGACGGGACAATGGAAGTAAAGCACATTCTCGCAAAGAGAGATGAGAACTGCTCCATAACTTGTAATGAGAACTGTGTGGGTGCTATAAATTGAATTTGAGCCATGGGAATTTTTGTCTGACATTGAAAATAATCTGAAATTACACAGGAGAATAAAAATATGTAATATCCCTACAAAATCATGCATATCATAAATATATACTATAAGCCAGTATGTTGTCTAAGCAGATTTTGGCAACTATTTCAGCAGCACTTATTTCTGGGCAGCATTTGTGGGTCATTTGGCAATAACATTCTCTATAGGTTTTCAATGAGTTGCTCTTAGTAAATTAGATGTCAGTGATTTTATTTTGGAAAACTTCTTTATAATTCAAATGTGCTTTGAACTTTTAATTTATGACCCTAATTGTATAATAGGAGGTAGTCAAAGCAGAGTATTACCAGGAAAAGCTATTTCCAATAATGCAGTTGAGAAGATATTCTGAAAAAATCCTTCTGTTATGAAACATTACAAATTTGTTATTAAATAATGATTTACATCATATTAAATGTATGTCCTTGATGGAAGCAAACTAAATGGAATATCCAAAGCTAAAAATAAAACAGGCAAAATCAAGGAAGCTAAGCAGTTTCTGATGCTAATAAATGCCCTGAGAATCCAAAGACCTTAAAATGTTTAAGGCAGGCTTGAGAAGATAAGGGAGAGCCTTGCATAAACACACAATGAGGAGTAGAGTCTAAAACTTCTACATATATTCTGCCTAAAATGGTTTACGTATTCACTGAGATAAAGAACTAGAAAAATAAAATTCACCTCTTAAAAGATAATAACAAGGAAATGTCTCTGCTTCCCCATGGTTTAAAGTGTTGGAAAAAACTCTCTCCAAAATCTCACAAGCATAATGAGCTCCTCATGGAGTACTGTGGCCACTAGTTACATCATTATATACTCCCCTAATAAAAGATGCATATTTAATTCTCTATCATTAAAAACTTTAATCTACAATTTAAACTCTCTCCAGATAAATTTGTATTTCTATATGCTTTCATCATTAAATTCTGCCCAAATTTGAAAAAGTAATAAACATTACAGGAACTTCTCCCAAAAACTGGGAAAAAGAAAACTCTTCCCAACTTATTATTGTATAAGGCCTTAATACCAAAATTTAATAAGGAACAGAAAGTAAAGTGATAATCCATTTTTTTCAGTGAACATAAAAGCAAAATCCTAAACAAAAATTTTTAGAAAATCAACTCCTATGACATATAAAACGTACAGAGAAACCAAACAAAAATATTATATTCACTAGGATTTATGTAGGACTGCAGTGGTAGATAAATTTTCAATACATTATCAAAACAAAAAGGTAACACAAAAGTATGATCTTGATAGATGCAGAAAATCTAAAATATAAAATATAAAAATGTAGCATCTGTTCATTAATGTAAATCTTCTGAAACAAGAAAAGAGCAGGGATACTTTGTCCTAACAAAGGCTATTTACAGACGGGGACACAAACAATGTGTGGAGTAAATAAAACACATTAATAAAAAATATTGAATGCTTATCTTTTGAGATCATAGATTAAGCAAAGATGACTGCTAAACACTTTTATTTATTATTATACTGAAACTCAAAACCATTGCATTATATCAAGAAAATACAAGGTTAAGTACTATTATATAAGGAGGAAATATCAGAATTTTGATAGAAAAAAAACTTTTATTTTTTGAAATAATTCTATTACCTGCATAGAGCACAAAGGGTTTTCTATAAAACAGCAATGCTAATAAACAAGATATTTAAGTTCAATTTGCTTAGTTTAGGCCTGAAAAAAGAACCTCAATTACATTTTTATATCTATCAGTAAAATGAAAAAATATAATTAAAATATATTAAAGTAAACCATATAAATAAAAGCAAGGATATTTAGATAGGAATATAACAATGATGTAAAATTTACCCAGAGAAAATTTTAGTTCTCAATGAAGATTATTAGAAAAGACCTAATTGGCCGGGCGCGGTGGCTCAAGCCTGTAATCCCAGCACTTTGGGAGGCCGAGACGGGCGGATCACGAGGTCAGGAGATCGAGACCATCCTGGCTAACACGGTGAAACCCCGTCTCTACTAAAAAATACAAAAAACTAGCCGGGCGACATGGCAGCGCCTGTAGTCCCAGCTACCAGGGAGGCTGAGGCAGGAGAATGGCAGGAACCCGGGAGGCGGAGCTTGCAGTGAGCTGAGATCCAGCCACAGCACTCCAGCCTGGGTGACAGAGCAAGACTCCGTCTCAAAAAAAAAAAAAAAAAAAAAAAAAAAAAACCAAAAAAACAAAAAAAGAAAAGACCTAATTATGTAAAGATAATTTGCTTATGGGTGTGAAAGATGCATTACTGTAAAGGTATCAATTGGCTGTTAATTGATAAATTGCGATTTAAAAATTTTTACGTGGTGTTTTCTCACAAAGAACATTGACAAGCTGAACCTGAATGTTATAGTAAAGCAAAATAATAATACTCCCAAGACACTCCTGAGGAAGAGTAAGCAGGGTGACTGTCATTCTAGTTATCAATCCATTATAAAAACTACACTGATTAAAATATTGTGTCATGGACATCATCATTTTAAAAAAGATCTATGATAGTTATTAGTGAACCCAGAAATTCAATATTACTTAGGTTATGTAAGAAGTAGAGTGTGTTTCAAAACTGTAATTCTAACATTGGCATAATAAATTCATATTCCAATGTAGCAGTAAGGAGTTGATGCCACCTTTCCACTGCTGGACAATGTCAGAGGATGCCTGCTAAAATGCAAATCTTAAATAAGGTCAAATGTCTCACCACATACTCTCAAAATGTCAAGATTTTATTTGAAAGTCACTCATTATAGCAAGAATCTATAAGATCTCATGTTCAATAAAATGAGAAAATCAGCAGATACTAAAACTAAGATGACAGAAACATTTACATGATCACAAAAGAAATTTAACACAGCTACTATTAACTGTTTCAACAAGCAATTAGAAATACATTTGAGACAAGTGGAAAGAAAAAGTATAACACAGAAATAGAAAGACACATGAAAAAACTAGAAGATTAAAAATGTGGAAACTTTAAAACTGAAAAATTCAATAGACAAAATAAAAATATATGTAATTGTGCTTTTATACTGAATATTGCAATATTAAAGAAAATCTAAATAGCGCCACAAAGTTTATACATTGGAAGGATTATGGTGAAGATGTAAATTCTCCCCAAATTGAGAGAAATGTTCATTGCAATTCCTCTGAAAATCCCCATAAGACTTTTCTAGACAAACGTATTCTAAAAGTTACATTGTAAAAGTTGTACAGAAATAAGAGGAAATAGGCCGGGCGCGGTGGCTCAAGCCTGTAATCCCAGCACTTTGGGAGGCCGGGACGGGTGGATAACAAGGTCAGGAGATCGAGACCATCCTGGCTAACACGGTGAAAACCGTCTCTACTAAAAAATACAAAAAACTAGCTGAGCAAGGTGGTGGGCACCTGTAGTCCCAGCTACTCAGGAGGCTGAGGCAGGAGAATGGTGTGAACCTGGGAGGCGGAGCTTACAGTGAGCTGAGATCGCACCACTGCACCCCAGCCTGGGCGACTGAGCGAGACTCCGTTTTAAAAAAAAAAAAAAAAGAGGAAATAAAAGTAGCTAAAGCAATACTTTAGATAATAAAATGGGTAGACTCACTCTAGTCAATAAGAAAACTTAACTATATAGCTACTGTATTCATGACATTATGGTTTTGAGAAATAGAGATACAACAAAGATAAACAAAACAGAATGGAGTGCCCAGAAATAACTTCCAAACAAGGATAGCCAACTGAGTTTTCACAAAGGTACAAAGCAATTCCTGGAGTAAGGATGGCACTTTTAACAAATGATGCTGAAGTCATTGGCTATTCATAAGGGAAATTTTTAAAAAATCCTACATTAATATTAAATAAAAATCAACCACAGACTTAAATATTAAATATGCCTTGGTTGAAGGGATGGAAAGTCACCAGTAAGGATGGCAATGCCAGTGGAACCATGTTGCTTGAGGCTCTGGACTGCATCCTACCACAAACTTGTCCAACTGACAAGCCCTTGGTGATATTGGTACTTTTCTGTTGGCCAAGTGGGGACTGGTGTTCTCAAATCTGGTATGGTGGTCACCTTTGCTCCGGTCAATGTTACAACTGAAGTAAAATCTGTTGAAATGCACCATGAAGCTTTGAGTGAAGCTCTTCCTAGGGACAGTGTGGGCCTCAATGTCAAGAACGTGTCTGTCAAGGATGCTCATCGTTGCAACGTTGCTGGTGACAGCAAAAACGACCCACCAATGGAAGCAGCTGGCTTCACTGCTCTGGTGATTATCCTGAACCATCCAGGTCAAATCAGCACTGGCTATGCCCCTGTACTGGATTGCCACATGGCTCACATTGCATGCAAGTTTGCTGAGCTGAAGGAAAAGACTGTTATCTGTTCTGGTAAAAAGCTGAAAGATGGCCCTAAATTCTTGAAATCTGGTGATGCTGCCATCGTTGATATGGTTTCTGGTGAGTGCATGTGTATTGAGAGCTTCTCAGACTATCCACCTCTGGGTCACTTTGCTGTTCGTGATATGAGACAGACAATTGCCGTGGGTGTCATCAAAGCATTGGACAAGAAGGCTGCTGGAGCTGGCAAGGTCACCAAGTCTGCACAGAAAGCTCAGAAGGATAAATGAATATTATGCCTAATACTGCCACCCTAGTCTTAATCGGTGATGGAAGAACGGTCTCAGAACTGTTTATTTCAACTGGCCATTTAAGTTTAGTAGTAAAAGACTGGTTAATGATAACAATGCATCGCGAAACTTTCAGAAGGAAAGGAGAATGTTCTGTGGACCACTTTGGTTTTCTTTTTGGGGTGTGGCAGTTTTAAATTATTAGTTTTTAAAATCAGTACTTTTTAATGGAAATAACATGACCAAAAATTTGTCACAGAATTTTGAGACCCATTAAAAAAGTTTAATGAGAAAAAATTTACTATTAGACTTTTAGGATATAATATAGGGAAAAACTTTTACAATCTATGGTTTATAAAAAGTTTTTATATATAACACCAGGAACAAGATCAATTAATAAAAAGAGATAAATTGACTTCATCAAAATTAAAATTATTTTGTGTGTGCATTATTTTGTAAACAGAATGAAAAGATAAGCTACAGACAGAGAGAAAGTATTATAAAAGCACATATCTGAAAAAGGACTTATATCTGGAATACATAAAGAACTCTCAAAATGCAACAATAAAAAATCCAATTATAAAATGTCAAAAGATACGTAGAGACAATTCACTGAAAACCACATTCTGATGATGAATAAGCACACCAAAAGATATCCAACGTCACTAGCCATTTGGGATATGCAAATTAAAACTACAAAGTGGTATTACTACACAACTATTAGAACAGCAAACATTTTTAAAATTTGAAGTGATAATACCAAAAGTTGGTGAGGATACAAAGAAACTGAATCTCTCCTACACTGTTGGTAGAAATGTAAAATGGAACAGCCACTTTTAGAAGCAGCTTAAAAAGTGGTTTGGAAATTTTGTAAAAAAAAGAAAAAACTAAACATATGCTTATCATATGATCCAGCAATTGCACTCCTAGCCATTTAAGCCAGGGAGCTGGAAATGTGTGTCTATGCAAATATCTCTACACAAATATTTATAGCACCTTTATTTATAACAGTCCCAAACTGGAAACAACCAAAGTGCTCCCTTATGGACAAGTGGTTAAATAAACTTGGTACATCCAGATAATAGAGTATGATTTAGCAATAAATAGTAACAGATTGCTGATGCAATCGGCAGCTTTAATGAATCTTGAGGCCATCAGGCTGACTGAAAACAGCTAATCTTAAAAAGGTCACATAGTATGTGAAACTTTTTACATAACAATAAAAAGTGGCCAAATTATAGAAGAGAAAAAAACAAATGAGTGGTTGCTGAAAGGTAGAGTTAGGGACTATGAGAAGATGGTGAACGGGACTGTAAAGGAATAGCACGAGAGGGATATTTATGATAATAGAAGAGTTCTATGGCTTGATTGTGGTCATGCTGACACCAACCTACACGTGTGATTGCACAACGTAGAGCTACACTCATACGTTGTACCAATGTTCCCTGATAGCCATGGTTGATTTTATTATTTTTTATAGTTGATATGCCATCTATACATTATTTTGTTTGCCTTCCAAGCAACAACATGATCAACTAAACATTGTGGATACAATTTATAGAAATATAATTTAGGTTACTACTTTTACAATTCTATAGTTACCACTGCTATTGGACCAAAGGCCTAGTAAAAAAAAATATATATATAAATAAGGTGAAGCATTATACAACTATGATATATGAAGAACCTTCTTACCTGGTAGGACGTGGGCTGTTGATTGCTGACATGGTCTTCTACAAGTCTAATGTAAGTTAAGGCATCAGCTCCTTCTCTGATTGAGTATTCTTCGCTGTCTGAACTAATTCTATTCAAATGTGGGCAGGTTTGTATAAGAATGGCAACAGAAATCCAGAGAAAGTCGCATATTGTGTTTTAAGTTGTATGTCCTCCTTTGCGCTGCTTTTTGGCTAATGAGGCTATAAACCAAATGAGAGTAACCTTGAAATATGTCTTCATCATCCTTGCCAGTTTTTACCTTTGGAATCTAGTCTATCTACATGGAAAGATTTAGCTAAAGGTACAGTCTGGCTAAAAACATTCTAAGATGCATATTTTCTTGGCAATTTTTTATTTAGGTGAAACTGACAATATAAAAATTAACCATGTCAAGTGAACAATTAAATGGCATTTAGTACCAATCAAATTAAACAATTAAATGGCATTTGCTCTGTTGTAAAACTACCTCTTCTATCTGGTTTCAAAAAATCTTCATCATTACAAAATAAACCTTCATATTCATTAAATAGTTGCTTCCCCGCCTCCTCCAGCTCCTTTAAACCACCAATCTGCATTTTGTGCTGTTGTAAACATATCTGTAAATGTATTTGTTTGAATACCTGATTTTAATTTTGTGGGGATATATATGAAGGCTTGGAATTTGGAGGTTATTTAGTAATTTGGTGTTCAACATTTTGTTTCATTTTGTTTGATTTTAGAGAGCGGGTCTTGATCTGTCGCCCAGGTCGGAGCAAGCTCCACAGTGTAATCATAACTCACTGCACCCTCAGACTTCTGGGCTCAAGTGATCCTCCCATTTCAGCCTTCCAAAATAGCTGGGACTACAGGCATGTGCCACCATGGCCAACTAATTTTTGTTTTTAATTATGTTTTGTAGAGATGAGGCTCTTGCTTTGTTGCCCAGGCTGGTCTCGAACTCCTGGGCTCAAGTGATCCTTCTGCCTGGGACTTCCAAAGTGTTGTAATTACAAGTGTAAGCCACCGCTCCCAGCTGTGTTTAACTTTTTGAGGACCAACTTTATCGGATAAGGGTGGCACCATTTTACATTCCCATCAGCAATGCATAAGATGTCCAACTGTTCCATATCCTTCCCAGGCTATTATTCTGGGTGTTTTTTTTGTTTGTCTCTTTGTTTTGTTTGTTTGTTTTTTGTTGGTTTTTTTTTTTGATAGCTATCTCAGTGGGTTGAAGTGACACTTTATTTTAGTTCTGATTTACATTTCCCTAATGTCTAATGATGCTGAACATCTTTTTATGTGCTTGTTGGTCATTTGTACAGCTTCTTTGGAGAGACACTTATTCAAATTCTTTGCCTTTTTTTTTTTTGAGATGGAGTCTGGCTCTGTCGCCCAGGCTGGAGTGCAGTGGCACAATCTCCGCTCACTGCAAGCTCCGCCTCCCGGGTTCCCGCCATTCTCCTACCTCAGCCTCCGGAGTAGCTGGGACCACAGGCGCCCGCCACCACGCCTGGCTAATTTTTTGTATTTTTAGTAGAGACGGGGTTTCACCGCGTTGGCCAGGATGGTCTCGATCTCCTGACCTCGTGATCCGCCCGTCTCAGCCTCCCAAAGTGTTGGGATTACAAGCGTGAGCCACCGCGCCCGGCCCGCCTTTTTTTTTTTAATGGACTTTTTTTGAGTTGTTATGAGTTCTATATATATGCTGAATACCTTATCAGATCTAATTTTTTCTAAAATTTTTTCCATAATATAGCTTTTCTTTGTACTTTCTTGATTGTTTCCTTAAATGAACAACAGTTTTCAAATTTGATAAAGTCTAAATTATCTTTTTTTTATTGTTGTTTGTGCTTTTGTTGTCTGAGTTCTAGTTGTGAAATAACTGCTTTAAGGAAGTCTCTTCCTGCTTTCATGAAATAATTAAGAGTTCAATACATTTTAAGGTTCAATTTCGTGTGAGCTTCTATAATTTTACAGGTAAAATTTTAGCTACCTTTTTGTATCATAAACATGTCATGGTCCATTTTCAAATATAATATGTCAAAAGGTTTGTGAGTGCAAATAAATTATTAATACAATTCTTATGCTCATTAAGTATGGTTACTTTGTACCTAGAATATTCTGGAATATTTCCCTTTAGACCATCAATCTGTGGTTTTGAGAATTAATTTAAAATATTTTCAAAAGCCATTGCATCTGTAAAAGAAAACTTTTCAAATTGGAAGGTGCATGAGGTAGCTGAAAGATCGAGGAACAGATGATCAGAATTCTTCATTCGAAGCGTCTTTCAGTGATTTGCTATTTGATCTCAGGCAATTTACTTATTTACACTGAGTTATTTTTCTAAATCGATGACTGCTATTTGGAAATTATACCTAATTATCTTAAAGAGAACTTTTTTTCACAATAAGAAGACACATTAAAAAGTTTAAAAATAGTAATATTAGCATTGGTTAAATCAACGGAAGGTTTGCTGTCATTTGTTTGATATTGAAACAGCACAAGATAAAAAGTGGGTATCAAAATACAAAGAAAATAATTAATACCAATAATTTTGAGTTATCTTTTCAAATTTGGTTAATTCGAAAGGAAGAATTACAACGGTATCTTGATTATTTCGTTAATTTTACAAACAAGTTCAACTTGCTCCCATATCAGTTGCTATTTATGGTCCTAGACAAAAGTGTGAAATATTATTTGGCAGGTGAAGAAAGGAGCACTTTAATGTGGTTCCATGACATTGTATTCTCATTGCCGAAAGCCTGCATGACAATTTGATGATGTTAAATTGTTACCTTCTTATTCTAGCTATTAACTTGAATTGACATTTGATCTCTTTATAAAGAAGAAAATAAAGTATAACTTTAAAATCTTATTTTGTTTTGAAATCTAACACACTCATTGAAATCTAACACTCACACAACAGAACTAAATGGATTCATCAGTGGCATGCATTATTCAGCTATCAAACAATCACCAACAATCATCTCAAGGTAAGCTTAATAGGTCGTTGCAGTTACCTTTATAGTATTAGAAACATTTAGTAAAGAATATTAACTAGGTGACCCAAAATGCACTGTCTTTTTTGGTTTCATTCTTCTGCAATAGATGGCTAATTCATTGTAACGTTATCTTATCATGGCAATAATTTTTTATGCATGCCCCTTAGTCATATTCCTGATACTATTTAAAATTAATACTTTTCTTTCTTGTCTATAGAATATTCAGTTTTTCATTGTTCACTTAAAATTTAATTTCGTTTTTCTCCAGAAGAACAGGAAAGCTATTTTGGGAAAATAGATATTTCTTACTGCATTTGATTTAGCTTCAGAATTAAAGAATATGTTATAATCAAAGTGATTTCAAAGGCTAAGGAGGTATTATGGAAAGTGCTCTGGAAAGCTTACTAGGAACAAATGTTCTCAATGAACTAAAGATGAAGACGATGGATGATCCCATACCAGCACACTGTGGTAATTTATAACGGACTTTGGGAGCATTCTAACCCACACATAAAAGAAAAAAATACAGCATTTTGTTCCCTACTTTTGCCATTCCTCAGTTAATGTTTTTTACAGAGAGAAAACGCAAATCAAGGTTACTGAGTTTTTTTGTATTAAAGCTGTCTTTGTATTAAATATATTATATTTTTAAAGTATCTTCACACACTTACCTATAAAACCATAGAAAAATAATAGGGTTAGATGGATAATGGGTAAATGAGATAATTATAAATTATCTGTAATAATGAACCAATACTGCCATCTATCGCTTCCAGCACAAGTCCATCACACATAAAATTAATGTGCAATAAAATGAGGATATATGCCTTTGAGTCATTTTATATAGCTGAAATACCACAAATTTAATAGGCTAATGTTACACTTCAGAATGTATCAGGTTATATACAGCAGATATTTGTTACATTACATTGATTATATTTATTATCTTTTAGGAGATAGTTTCCATTTATCAGAATTTATACCCTTTCTACAAAGTTTTATATCCTCTGCGCAAGGTGTGAATGTAGAGTCATACTAAGTGTCAGATGTTTGAATCCTGAGTAGAAACCGTGGATGTTGCACGTAAATGGTATTCACCTAAAAAATTAAAACAGTCTGCAGATACGTAATTTATGCAACCATACTGAGAATTTCCATGCTCAGTTTTATCCAAAACTTGCTGTAGGAAAATAAAAGTGAAAAAAAAAGCCCAAAATCCTTCTGCCAAGAAGATATCCTTTCAGCAGTTCTCCAACTTGCAGTATTGTGCTGAGCTTCATTTTGCCTCATATTTTAGTCAACCAGAAGCAAGTGATTATATATAAAGTGAATCTGGCTTTCAGATATCTCATTACCTGCCTGGACCCATTCATAATAAAGTCATAGAAACAGGAAAATAATCAAATGACATCCTGAATATGTTAAAATAAACAACAACAAAAAGCAATGAAAACATCAATCCAGAATTCTATACCAGCAAAAACCTTCTTTAGAAAAACAAAGTGAATTTGAGACATTTTTGAAAAACGTCGTGGCTCACACCTATAATCCCAGCACTTTGGAAGGTCAAAGCAAGAGGATCATTTGAGGTCCGGAGCACAAGACCAGCCTGGGCAACACTGGGAGACTTAATCTCTATAAACAATTTTTAAAAATAGCCAGGTGTGGTGATGCACACTTGTGATCCTAGTATTGGAGATGCTGAGGCAGGAGAATCACCTGAACCAGGGAGTTTGAGGCTGCAGTGAACCATGACTGCACCACTGCACTCCAGCCTGGGTAATAGAGTAAGACCTCATCTCAAAGACAAGAAGAAAAACAAAAAGAAATACTTAGAAGATTTACTCTACAGGAAATACTAAGGAAGAAAATGATCTAGATTGAAATATGTTACAGCAAGAAGGATGTGCATCTGAAAGGAAAATTTTAGCAGATGACTGTTTATATACCAATTGTAACTATATCATGTAGGAATTTTTCCATTGGTGTTATTATGGTATAATTTATATCCAATAAATTTCACCAGTTTTAGTTTACAGTTTCATGAGTTTTGGCAAATGAGTACAGTCAGATAATCACCACAAAAATTAACATATACACCAATTCCATCATTGGAGAGATTTCTCTAAATGTCCTTTGTGACTGTAGCCAGCCTCTTCATTAACCCAGCATTCACTGTTTCAGGCCCCCAAAATTTTACAGAGACCGTATAAATAAAGTCACATGCTATAAACGATTTGGGTATCACTTATTTCATGTGGCACAATGCATTTAAAATACACTTAAAATGCATTATGATGTGTATATCAATAATTTGTACATTTCGTCATTTAGTAATATTCTATTGTAAGCAATACCATTTTTTGTTTTTTTATTTATCAGTTGAGGTACATTTGTTTTGCTTCCAGTTTTGGTATATTAAAAATAAAGCTGTTATAAAAATTCTTAAATAGGTTTCTCAGTAAACTTAGTATTTTGTTTCACTTGGAGAGGTATCTAGGGTGGGATTACAGAGTCATATCACAAGTGTAGGCTTGATGCTCTAAGAAGACTCCCAAATTACTTTCCAAAATAACTGTAACATTGTGCACAGTCAGCAATAGTTCATGAGAATTTCTTAACTTTGTGTTCTTATCAACATTTCACGTTGTCTGTTTGTTTAGATGTTTTAATAGGGGTCTTTTGATACATTTGTCCAGTTTTTCATTTGCGGTACCTTATGATGAATGATGTTGAACATCTATTCTTGTGCTTATTTGCCATCTATGTATCTTATCGGATGAAGTACTTGTTCAGATTTTTTTTTTCTTTGAGATGGAATCTCACACTGTCCCCCAGGCTGGAGTGCAATGCCATGATCTCAGCTCACTGCAACCTCTGTCTTCCAGGTTCAAGTGATCCTCTTGCCTCAGCCTTCTGAGTAGCTGGGACTACAGGCATGTGCTCCCAACCCTAGCTATTTTTTTGTATTTTTAGTAGAGACAGAGTTTCACTATGTTGGCCAGACTGGTCTCAAACTCCTGACCTTGTGATCCACATGCCTCAGCCTCCCAAAGTGCCGGGATAACAGGTGTGAGTCATTGCGCCAGGCCCAGATTTTTATCCATTTTTTAAACGGGTTGTTTGTTTTTACATTGCTTGCAGTTTTTAGTTTTTGTTTTTTATTCTGGATACAGATCCTTTATATAATTTGCAAATACTTCCTCCCAAACTGTAACTTCCCCCTCCTTTCTCCTAATACTATATTTCAGATAGCAGAAGTTTTAAATTTTTATAAAGACCAATTTATCTATTATTTTATCTTAAAATATATGTTTTTGGTATCGTGTCTAAGAAATCATTGCTTATGTTAAGGTCCCAAAGACTTTCTTGTATGCTTAATTCTACAAGATTTTAAGTTGAAAAATATTGTCTTACATTAGATCTAAAATTGGTTTTCAGTTTTTTACAGGAAGTGAGGTATAAATGGGGTATACATGGGGTATAAAAAGAGGCTGTTATATATATGTATATATTAAAATATATATATTTATGTATACAAATATAAAACCATTTGTGTGCATATAAGTTGCATATGAATATATAACTATATATACAAATGTGTATAATCAATATATATTATAGAATATGTTATATATGACATTGTATATGTTGTATATTTTTATATAGCTATATATTTATATAACTTTTATAGTATATTTATATAACTTTTATGTAATTATATGTTATTTGTTTATATAGTTACATATAATTATATAAAAGTTATATAAATATGTAACTATTCATATACATACAACATATGCAATATGTCAAATATAACATATATTCTATAATAAAAATATCCCTTTTTATAAATGGTTATCCAATAGTTCCAGCACAGTTTATTGATGTATTTTGTTTTTTATACTTAATTATTTTTGCGTATTTGTTGAAAATCACTGACTATATTTAGCATTTCTATTGCTTGACTCTATTCTCTTCTACAAATTTGCATGTCCATAAATTCTTCAATATCATACGGTCTTGGTTACTGTAGTTTTGAAATCTGATAATGATTTGTCTTGAAGTCAGAAAATATAAGAAATCTAACTTTGTTCTCATTTATTGTCAAAATATGTTGGCTATTCTAATGCATCTGTATTTGTACCTGAAATTTAAAATCAGCTTCTCCAACACTAAAAATATCCTTCTAGTACTTTTTTTGTTGGTTTTGTAGTTGTGGTAATTTTGTAGATGACATTGAGAATTGACATCTTAATAGTAATGATGTCTGCTAATCAATAAACATGAAATATTTTGTTTTATAGTTTATAACATAGACATTGCATATATGTTGGAAGACTTACACCTAAAAGTGTTTTGTGAGTTTTGTAGTGCAATTGTTATGTGCTACTTAATTTTTCAATTTGTTCAAGCTTCTCCTCCTGAAAATGGTCTCTGTTTTTCTTTGTCTCTTTCTATGTTATTTGTCATAAAGAGGAGAACTATAAAACACAGACCTAAAACCCTTAGAAGCACATTGCTCAAGTTGGGCCCAGAGACTAGTGAGTTTTGGATTTATATCACACAGGTGTTGGTTTTGACAAACTGTGCCATGAGTCCCTGAGAAACAATAGTGGATGAAGTTCCTTGTCCTGTTGTATGCCTTGAGAGCTTGGCTTTTGTGACTAAGTGAGAACACCCTCTCTTAGTCCCTGCCAGTAAGATGGGTTATTGTCAGATTACATCATGTGGCCAGTCTAAAAGGACTGAGAATTCAAGACACACAGATTATTAAGACCCACTCTCTTTGCTCCAAATATGCCAAATTCTCAGGGGAGTTTGTCTTAATAAGAAGTCCCCTCCTTCTTGAGTGGATGAGATGCTTTTGTCATCTCAACCTTTGCTGTGTAGTTAGTGCTGGGAAAGCCAGTCCCACAAGTGCCTGCCTGGTGTCTCGGGTTGGTGGGCCTGGGACTGGCGGCAACTCCATGTGTCCACATACTCATGTGTTCACAATTTCATGAGGAGGCAGGAGACACCACTCAAAAACATCATCCTTAACGGCCCTTAGCAGCAAAAATCTTTTGCTATCGTAGCCTATCTCTGGGAGTAAATTTTGGAGGGATAATTCAGGTGGCATCATCTGCTGTCATTTTAAAAACACCAATTACATCCGTGGTATTCCACACCTGGAAAGCTATCTTTGAGACTTTCTAGGAAGAAAGTTTTTTGCCTTGAGTCACCTATGCAATAAATAATATGGCAATATTTAAAAAGAAAAATTCTCAAAAAGCTCTTGTCTTAAACAGCTATCTTATTGATAACTATGAAAAGATACAAACTAAGTATAGCAACCAATCTCAGAGACTCCTTTAACAAGATTAAAAGGCAGAAATCAAATTTAAAACAAAATTATAATCCTATAAACCAGAAGACTTTTTGAACGTCTGGACCTCTAATATAAAACCGTCTTCTGAGTTCAGCTCCATTTCCTCAAACAATCTAAAAATTTAGTTTTATACTCAGAAAGAAAAACTGAAAATCCATCACCTGATATAAAAAAAGGAAATTGAAGACAATGTAGTTGAACGAATGGGTCATTTTCTTGATATCATTCACGCTGTAACCCCATTAAAAAGGGAGTTAAAAGCAACGATCATTGTCTTCCAAATTGAGCCTCTACAAAACCAGGGATGTACATCTGAAAGCAACTCACAGGCCTGCCATTGTTTTTGCCAACCTTAGAACCTTCCCAGTTTGCCTCTGGGTGTTTATGGATACTGTGTAAAGTCCAGACGTTGGAAACTGAACTGTTAATAAAAGTTGTATCATATGCTTTCTGTACATCAATCAAGCATCCCATACGAAACTGCTAGGGGTACATACAACCCATTCTGGAGACTACTGTCATATATGTCATATAAAAATATTTTCAACCTATATTCATTCTCATACCAGCAACATGAAGATAGAAATAAATATTTTTTCTAGACATTATATATATTTTATATTATACATTTAATATATTTATGTATGTTATATATTATATGAATAGAAAATAAATAATATATGTGTTACATATAATGATATATAATATAGAGAGTTTAATATATACTGTACTCTATGTAATCTATATACTATATATTATATATGATTTCTAGAAAAAACAAAGTACATTTATATATTATATAATATGCATAAATTAATATACATGTACGTATATAATGTATATATAATTACATAACATATTATACATAATATATAATAAAATACATTATATACTATATATAACTATGTATACATTATATTACATATTATACTAAATATAATAGTATATACTATATACTATATAACAGTATATATTTTATATTATTGTATACTTTATTTATATAATTTCAGGAAGAAACAGTTCTATCTTCACATTTGCTGGGTCAAGATGAGAATGAATATGGGCTGGGCATATTTTTATTTATGCCATATTTATTTCTATCTCCACATATATATATATTTATTTATTTATTAGGATAAGAATGTGACAGGAAAAATCCTTGAGATATTCATTTGAGTTTTGGTCTTTCTATGGTGGACTACTCCATCTGCTTAAGAGCCAGTACGCAAAACATATTTATATTCCCTTGTGTTAGAAAAGGTTTAGGTTGCAAGATGCAAAGAAGAATGCATCGGAAGAAAATTTCTTTATTCCTTTCTTTGAATGCATGGACTTGGAAACTTCATAATAGATTATGCAGTAAAGGAAGGTTGAGGAAACGTCCTGGAGTCCTGCAGGTCTAGAAATGAGTGTATCTCAACAGGTCCCTTGGGCGACGTATTTTATTACATGCAGAATGCGACTACGTCTTGTCAGCTCAATGGCTATAACCCTGAAGTCAGATTTACTCCACTCAATCTTGTTTATTGCAGGACCTCCCTACACGCGCTCATTGTTTGCTCCTGGATCTGACAGTCTACTTGAACCGTAGGCAGGGATGGGTCTTGAAACATAACGTAGTGAAACAGAGTATTTCCCTGATCCCTTCTCAGGACTCGCAACAGGGATGCCTTGCTTACTCGACCTGCTGCTCTCGACTCCCAGCAGGAGGGAGTGTGTGAGCGAAAGGGGTGGGAACTGGTGTGCAGCAGCGCTGGAACAGGCTGGCTGCCTCTGCACCAGAGGGATCAAACTCCACTCACTCAGACCCGCTACGTTCCACCCATCGTGGGAGGGAGTGTGCAGGTGAGTGGGTGCAGGAGCCAGAGTGAGTGCTTGTGGGTGCAGACAGCAGCAAACTCTGCCGAGCAGCAGCCCGGGCGGGGTGCCTGTTACTCCCAAAGCCCCGGAGGCCTGTAACAGTGCTGTTTTAGCTCTGTCATCCGCAGACGGCTTAAGTGTTCAGTGGGCCTCTGCCTTTTCACGTTCAGTGGCTGCCTTCTTCCAGCAAGGAAAAAGGGCTGGTGTGACAGCCTTTTGCATCCACACCCATGACTCTTCAGCTCTTGTCTGGCATCCAGGAAAAATGAGGTCGCACAAAACGAATTGAAGGATGGCGAATGTGGGGGTGTTATTGCCAAGGAAAGTGGATATCAGCAGGAAGGGGAGCTGAAAAGCGGGGGAGGAGGGGGTGTAGGTAATCTTCCCCCAAAGTCCAGCGTCTCTGGTCACACTTTTCTCCAAAGTTACATCATCAAGCTGTCCCTCTGAGGTCAAGCCTTTTCTCTCCATAATCCGGCCATATTCCGCAGTGTCCAATTGCTTCTCCCCTATGCCAGCTGAGTCTGTGGTCTTTACAGGCACAACATAGGGTGGGGTGGGGCCGTAGGTGGTTTAGGAAAAGGCAACATTTGAGCAGGAAAACAGGGATAGAAGTTCTCACTTTGGGCTGTGGTCTCAGACTTTTTGGCTTGAGTGTGGGGCTTTGTCAGGGAACTGTCCCTGTTTGCCTAGAACTTCTCTGCCCCCCTATCCCTATCAGCAGGTTATAAATTACTTCATTAAAAACCTTCCAAAAATGTTATACCTAATTCAGAGCAAAATTACCCCCTGGTTCCCTTTCTGACTTCGTTTCTCATCACTGCCACCCCCTGCTCTCTTCACACCTCCCATGCTGGCCTCATCCTTATGGCTTTTCCACAATAAGGGTAATTAGTTTTAGGTGCTTCCACCTCCTCATCTGTCTGGCTCCAACATTCTCCCCTTAGATCCTGTGCCATATGCTCTCTCTCATTTCCTCATGGCCACTATTCAAATGTCACCGCATCAGATAATCTTTCCTTGATTATACCACTTGAAGTACATTCTCACCCCAGTGGCTCTGTTTCCTGCTTTAAAGAACCCATCCAAGATGACATATATATTTAACAACTGCAACCTACTTCTAGAATACAAGTCCCATGAAGAAATAATTTTTTTTTGTTCACCAGTTTACCTCCCACACCAATGTCTTGTACATTTGTGGTCCAAGTAAACACTTAAGCATTCAGTTAGACTAATTCAGCTGTAAAATAGTTTCAGTGGTAATATGTAATGTTTTACTATGCACTTCTAAAATCTACAGTGATAGCAAAATACTATTTTGACAATGCAACATGAAAATTTTGCAAGACTATTCAGAACATATTAATTGCATAAACATGAGAATTAATTTACTTACTACATTTAATATTTTATACTTTTAGTTGCAGTACTGTTTCAGTGTCTTTTTTGCCTCCAATATATTAATACATAATTTTAAGTGGGATTTTCATAATATATTTTTAACCACATATTTTGTTTTACTATTTAAGAGAAAAGTAAAAAAAAAAAAAAAAAAAAAGACAAAACAAAACAAGCCTAGCATATATTTACTATTTGTTTTCTTTCAACTCCCTAATACATTTGCATTGTATTAAATGAAACGCATGATTTCTATAAAACCATCTGATATATTATAGGGGGAGCTAGATGATAAGAGACAAGTACTTAGTGTTTTACAATCATGCAAAATATTCATTCAATGACCGTTATGTATAACACTATCGACCTGGATGTTTAGACCATTCGCCCCACGTATGCTGTTTATCTCTGCTAAGCTTCTCTTTCCCTAAACTGAGATAGTTAAGTGCTACATAATAAGTACACCTTTGCAAAAGCTGTTAAAAGGAGCATAAAACCAAAATCAGACCCCAAACTTAGTGGGAGACACAAGTACTGGAAAAGCAGAAAACATGGATTTTATTATTGAATACACAGAGACCTATTAGGACTACATCAGAACTTTGAATTTCAAGACGAGAGAAATTGTCTTCTTTTGCGTAATTTGTTTCTGCATATATTAGGTTGTTATCATGCTGTTAATAAAGACATATCCTGAGACTGAGTAATTTACAGAGGAAAAAGGTTTAATTGACTAAGTTCCATGAAGCTGGGGAGGCCTTACAATTATGACAGAAGATAATTGAGGAGCAAAGTCACATCTTACATGGTGGCAGGCAAGAGAGCTTGTATAGGGGAACACTCCTTTATGAAACCATCAGATTTCGTAAGACTTACTCACTCTTATGAGAACAGCACAGGAAAGACCCAACCCTATGATTCAGTTACTGCCCACAGCGTCCCTCCATGACACCTGGGAATTACAGGAGCTACAATTCAAGATGAGATTTGGATTGGGGACACAGCCAAACCATATCACTGCAGAAATCCAATTTCTATTTTTTTCCATATATTCTATTTTTTTATACGGTTGGGTTTGGAATAGTAATAAAAACTATATATATATATGTCTAGATCATAAAACATCTATGTAAAATTATTTAAAGACTCATAAGGCATGCAAAAATTTTAACCTACATACAAAAGACACAAATACGGTGATTCAATGACCACTAGAAATGTATTTATGTAAGCATGGTTATGACAGATATGTAGACAGAATAATAAAAGGTAAATTGGAGTATAGAAATCATTAACAGAGGCCAGGCTTGGTGTCTCATGCTTGTAATCCCAGCATTTTGGGAGGCTGAGGCGGGCAGATCACGATGAGGTCAGGAGACCGTGACCATCCTGGCTAACATGGTAAAACCCAGTCTCTACTAAAAATACAAAAAATTAGCCAGATGTGGTGGCACGTGCCTATAGTCCCAGCTACTTGGGAGGCTAAGGCAGGAGAATCGCTTGAACCTGAGAGGTGGAGGTTGCAGTGAGCCAAGATCACACCACTGCACTCCGGCCTGGGTGACAGATCATGACTCTGTCTCAAAAAAGAAAAGATAATTTATTAGACAAATATAGGAAAATTATAATTAATAAAATGTACTTGTTATTTACAAGGTTTTAGAATTCATTGCCTGATAGTTTAGCATTTGTTAATCTGGTAAAATAAATAATTGGGTATGGGTGAAGAAGCTATAAAAGAGACTCCCCAAACACAGTATTTTAAACTAGTTTTATCTCTCAAGTAACAATATGGCTGATCTGGTGGGCTGGATGGTGTCAGAAACCAAGCCTACATCCATGTTTGAGTGTTGCCATTCCCACATGCTTTTGCTTGGTGATATCCAGCCATCAGGTTAAAAAGGAAAGGAAAGAGAGGGAAAGTGCCTCATATTCTTTGAAGTAAATTATTCTGCAAATATTCTGCTTACATTTCATTGGCCCAAACTTAGTCACATCATACCACGTTGAGGTCATCTGAAGTACTAGGCTGAGAAGAAAATAATTTGCATGACATAGTATTGGTTGGCTCCCATACCTGACCCAGAAATCTTAATACAAGGTGTTGGGGAAAGGATCAGAGAGCCAACCTTGGCTCCCATTCGTCTATAGAGCAGGGTCATTTTTATAACCAGTGTGAATGCATCTATGGTAGAACGTTGATTACAGAAGCAATAAACACAATCACACAATATTTGTTCTCGTGTTGTTGCTTTTTCCATCCAGTTCTAGTAAATTTTCAAGCTCAATTTGTATATGATTTGTCTTTCAAAATATCCCAGGGAACATTCTTACCATAATTTAACAAGGGTCTGAGTAGTATCTATGCCCTTTTTCCTACCTAATCTTTAATCATTGTGGGGGTGTCATTTAGATTTTGGATTGTTGATTGTTTTTTGGTTTTGTTTTTGTAGTATGTTAACTCATGTTTATACCAATATTTCTCTTGGATATAGTAAATAATACGTGACTTTAGCAAAGAACTCCAAAATTAGAGTTCACGTTTTCCTTCTGTAATAATCTAAATAGTTTTTTTAAGGAAAAAATCAGCATTTTATGGTGTTGAAGACCCAGGTTTCCCCCATGTCATGCTGTACTATCCCTAGTATGGATCACCTGTTTAGATGAAGATACCTAGCCACTAAGCCAATATTCCAGCTTTTAATAAAGGAGCAAAAGAGAAGACGACACGTCTTTCTTACTAAGGGCCAGCCTGCAATGGCATACATCTCCTTTCCTCAATCATTGCCTATATGCTAGCAGTATATCCACCCTAACTGTAATAAACATTGGACAGCTGTGAACAGCTATGAAACATGAGAAAAATCATATTGTTATGAAATAAGGGAGTATAGGTATTAAAGGTACAACAAAAAGCTAAGGAATGTACAGAGTGTTAATAAGTCAAAAGTTAAATAAGAGACTAACTTGAAGAATCAAAATGAATTTTAAATCCAATAGGCTAGATTGTTAGTCTTCACCATAGGAACAAGGACACCACTAAGAAACTACAGATCCCTTTAACTTTATTGAAAACCATTTGCAAATTAAATTCAGAGGAAAATGGTTACTTAAATACATAATTGACTTGTATTTTAGGAAATCAGATTTGGCATTTAACTATATATGCGCACAAACATAAAGTATGGCACACAACAAAAGAGTATGATAAAAATCTGAACTGAAACAAATGAACTGCTGTATCTATAATTGAGTTTGCCTAAGAAATCTTCCACTCACTCTTCTTCTTTAGCAAGGCCCCTTTTAATATCCTGCAACAGCTGATTGCCTGATTAATGTCCCATAAAATGCATAACTTGCTATTATGAATGACCTGAATTTTGGCAGCAAAAAGGATAGACAATATTATAAGCGAAACACCAGCTATAAATTATCTTTTGCTAGCATTGAATGCAATTTTGACTTGCAAACATCCATAACCCCAAAAACCTTTCCCTTTCAAATGTTTCAAAAAGATTTTTTTCATAGTTTAAACATGGATCAGAATGTGCTGTTTATAATGGACTCTGAAAGATTACATTTGCTTGATACAACAGTAACACAATAGAAATTGTTTCACTTTTCTCTTACTGAAACAAGTGCTTGACACAGGGTAAACATTCTATAAGCATTAGCTATTATATCTTACAATATCTGTTAAACAGAATCAGGTTATTTTCTAAAAGGATAGAATTAGCTCCTACTTCCTACTTGACATGAATTACTTACAAAATAATTTTAATGTCTATCTTGCCACAGTTCTGAAAGTATTATTTCTTTAAGCAAATTAAGCAAAGAAAGCTTACCTTCTGCTACGTAGCTTTCAGTGTAATTAACATAGTCATTGACCCACAATAGTGAATTTAGAATTTTCAAAAAAGACATTTCCTATAGTGAGAAGTAATACAGCTTCTCTGGAACCTGACTACCTCAGTTGGAATTCTGGCTCATCCTCTCACTAATGGTGTGGCCTTGGTCATGTTAATATGCCTTTCTGTGACTTGGTTTCCTTGTTGGGAAAATGGGAATATAATTAGTAAATACTTCCCTGTGATAGGGCATATAATGTATTTAGAAGAGATTTTTGTACAGAATAAGAGTTCAATTAAGTGATGCCAACTATTACTGTTACTTATTGTTGTTTCTGTTACTATTATTTCCTCAAAGATGTATCAAAACAATAAAGAAAAGGAAAACATGAAAACATGCCTCTTTAAGTCTAGTAACAGCTTATGTAACTTATTTTTACTTCTGAGAAAATAAAATATTGCCCCTATATGCAGTTCTTATTAGTCAAAGGCTATCTGTTTAAAATCAAAGTCTTGGTAAACTTGATGTGACAGTTGCCTAACGTGTCAAAACTATTTTCTTTCCTTTTCTGTTTCCTTTTTTTTTTGTATTGCGCATATAAATGTGACAGAGGGAGCACGCATGAGAAAGTAGATAATGTATAATTTCCTAAAAAGGGGAGTAATCATAAAATAACATTCCCTACAAAAAGACAAAGGGCTATTGTTGTCATGACAGGCCAATGGAGATTATAAGGAAAACCATTTCTTGGCCGGCCACAGTGCCTCACACCTGTAATCCTAGCACTTTGGGAGGCCGAGGTGGGCAGATTGCCTGATCTCAGGAGTTCAAGACCAGCCTGGGCAACATAGTGAAACACCATCTCTACCAAAATACAATAAATTAGCCGGGTGTAGTGGCACGTGCCTATAGTCCCAGTTACTTGAGAGGCTGGGGTAGGACAATCACTTGGACCCAGGAGGCAGAGGATGCAGTGAGCTGAGATCACGTCACCGCAGTCCAGCCTGGGTGACAGAGCGAGACTCTGTCTCAAAAAAAAAAAAAAAAAAAAAAGCCATTTCTCCATTCAGTATATAAGCATATCACCCCGAGTCTCCTTTCTCACTTGTGAAAACTGACATTCAGGTCTCTGAACTTTTCACACAGTATGTCACAGTGGTAGATGCAGTTGTACTGCCAAATTGGCCAAAGAGTTTTGTTTGTTCCTTTTGACAGATTCTTGCTCTGTCACCCAGGCCAAAGTGCAGTGTGCTGTCTCAGCTTCCGCAACTTGTGCCTCTGGAGTTCAAGCAATTCTCATTTCTCAGCCTCCCAAGTAGCTGGGATTACAGGCGCATGCCACCACACCTGGCTAATTTTCCCATATTTCTAGTAGAGACGGGGGTTTCACCACGTTGGGCAGGCTGATCTCAAACTCCTGGCCAAATGATTCACCTGCCAGAGCCTCCCAAAGTGCAGTAATTACAGGTGTGAGCCACTGTGCCTGGCTCCAAAGAGAGTTTTAACAACAGTAGTAAAATATCTGCTTACATTTTTAAGAAGTGAGGCAATACTTTTTTATTATTATTCCACTTAAGTATTAGGAGTACATTACAAAATCTTTCTGTTGCATTACGATACTTAGCCAGATAATTATTTAATAATAATAGCCATGGTTTCTTGAAGAAAAAAGATTCTATTCTCTTCACTTTAGCTATCTCTTTATATTTTAACAACAAATAACAAGTGTATGAAGCTTACCAACTTCTCTATATGAAATAATGAAAAACACATTTTTCTCCTAGTTATTCTACTTAATAGATAAGATTATCCATTGCAATATGCAGAAAATAGAAATCTAATATTTACAACAGTCACATCACATAAAGTCAACTGTAATCCATGAGTTGTCAATATGATGATCAAAATTATGTTAATATATTATTGTAGAATATTGCAACTAAATGAGAAATTATAAGTGCATTGATTTTCCTTCTTACAAGGGAAAGATTAGGATACTATCAATCAATAGTTCTTACTTTTTGTATTATTTTCACCCTTACAATTTATCTAAGACTCAACATTTTTCTGAGCTAAATGGAGTCAAAATATTACTAAACTCATTTATATAAACCCTTCATATTAGACTTTTTGTGTGTGAAAATACATGTTAACTTTAGCATTCAGGCATAAAAATATAGAAAGTAAAAAAGGCACTCAAAATATATATTTACTTATCCCATTTCAATAGGTTACTACAAATATTTTCTTTATTACTGAAAATGTAAAAATGTTAATTTTCACAATTAAATTATATGTCTCCTTATATTGTCATAGATTTTTGCCTATCACATAAAGTGAACTTCAGTTTATTGTAAATTTGTTGATTGATAAAGCCCTCAGGAAATATACTTTATAAGGCATTCTGTATAAAAACGCAAGTCTTCAAAGTAACAGAGAGATTATATTTCTATGGTCAACTTGACTGTGATCCATAAATCTACAGAAGAATATAAGAAGGAAATTATTCTTGTGTTCTTTTGAATTTGTTTTAATTTACCACATTTTATAATTAGAACAATGTAACTCAATATTTTGTTTATTGTCATATCTGCCAGAAATCTCAGACCAAAATAATGCTCAAATTGAATGATTCATCCGATTTAAAATATTGCTCTTTTTGGTTTTTGTTATTTTTGTTGTTGTCTTCTATTTTGTAGGGTTATATCTTATTTCTGTTTCAAATGTGTGTGCCATCAGAAACTCTTTTTGGAAGAATGATATTCAGAAAAATATATACATATGTGTATATACAGTCAGACATATATATGTATGCATACACATTTGTGTACATATGTGAATATATATTAAGAGATTAGATAAATGATTCGATATATATAAATATTGATGTTGCAGATTAGATATAAGAAAACTTCTTCCTGCAAAGGACCATATGTATTTTATTTTATTATGTATGTATGTATGTATGTATGTATGTGAGACAGAGTCTCAGTCTTTCACTCAGGCTGGAGTGCAGTGGTGTTATCTCAGCTCACTGCAGCCTCCGTCTCCCAGGCTCAAGTGATTCTCTTGCTTCAGCCTCCTGAGTACCTGGGATTACAGGTGCATGCCTGGCTGTAATTACACAACTGGCTAATTTTTGTATAGTTTCAGTAGAGATGGGGTTTTGCCACGTTGGCCAGTCTGGTCTCAAATTCCTGGCCTCAAGTGATCTGCCTGCGTTGGCCTCCTGAAGTGGTGAGATTACAGGCATGAGTCACCACTCTCGGCCAGCTATATGTATTTTAAATGGCTCGTGGGTTTGTCATAACTGCTCAACTTTGCTTCTGTAATAGATAAGAAGTCATGGATAATATGTAAACAAAAGAGCATGGCTGTGTTTCAGTAAAGCTTTATTTCTGAAAATGGGCAGCAAGCCAGTTTTGGCCTACAGGATGTTGTTTGCAGACCCTGGATATAGATTGACTTACATAATGGATAGGGATATATAACAGATCCTGTGTACTCATAAAATACTGTCCTTATTAATATACATTCATCTTCTATTCTGATCTTTCTCGTATTTTATGTTTGCCAAAACGTAAAATAACTGTATATCCAAATCCAGTGAATAGTGGTGTGAATTATCATTACTTATAGGGGCTACATTAATCTCTCCATGAAATTAAAACGTATCCTGTGTAACTGAATAATATTCATATTTATTTATTTTATTCATTTTTTATTCTAAAGCCTTTATTTTGAGACATGATGAAAAAATCTTACAGATGCACATGGAAAGACATGATCACCACTGAGTGAAAACAATCTAACCAAAAAGCCTGAATGCCTGTCAGCTGATGTTGAAGCTGAAATTCTGGGAGTATGATATGCTGCAGGGCTGAAGGGAATGGATAATTAGTATTCCTCTCCTTCCTTCTCACCCTCTCTTTCAACAGAATCCACATTAACCACTTCATAATCCTTCTTGAGGGCAACCATGTCCTCGTGGGCCTCACAAAACTCTCCTTCCTCCATCCTTTCACCCACGGAATAGTGAACAAAGGAACTCGGCATACATCAGGTAAAACTTGTGGTCCAGGTCAGCCCACACCTCAACAATGGCTGTGATGTTGCTCAGTGTGCACATAGTTCTCTGTCCTTTGGCCAGGTCTCCGCCAGGTACCACAGTGGGAAGCTGGTAACTAATGTCAACCTTGAAGCCAGTGGGACAGCAATCCACAAACTGAATGCTGCATTTGGTTCTGATGGTGGCAGTGGCAGTGGCAGCACTGATGTCTTTGGAAACCATATCACCAGGGTACAAGAGGCAGCAAGTTATGTATTTACCATGGTGTGGGTCACATCTTAACATCTGACTGGCTGGCTCAAAATAAGCATTTGTGATCTCTACTACAGAAAACTGTTCACAGTAGGCTTTCTCAGCAGAGATGACAGGGACACCCGTGGCCAGAAGGAAGTGGATGTGCGCGTATGGCACTAGATTGGTCTGGAATTCTGTTAGATCAATATTCAGGGCTCCATCAAATCTGAAGGAAGCAGTGATAAGAGGACACAGTCTGGCTAACGAGATGGTTAACATTAGTGTAGTTTGGACATTCAATATTGAGCTTTCCAAAAGTGGTCCAAGTCACTTTTGGAAAACTGATTAAATGATAGAAAGGGTCGAGGTGATTTTTCCACCTTTCCTGTGTGAACTGTATCATTGGCTAACCAAATGGTAGATGTCATAGATAGCCTCATTGTCTATTGTGGAGGCACAATCTTAGTGCTCTGGGGTGGTGTGGGTGGTGAGGATGGAGTAGTAGAGCTCAGCTACTGCCGTGGAAACCTGGAGGATGGGGGGTTGCTGGGTAAATGGAGAACTGCAGCTTGGACTTCTTGTGATAAGCAACAGAAAGACATACCATCAGCAGGGAGTTGAACCCAGAACCAGTCTATTCAACAAAACTGAGTAAAACTAAGAAGCCCTAAAGACCTGTGCACTGGTCAGCCAGCTTGTGAACTCAGTCCAAGATGAGATCAATGATCCCCTTGTCAATGATGTAGTGGCCTCATGCATAGCCATTGGCAGCATCCTCCTTGTCTGGGATGAGCTTCTCAGAGTGGAAGAGGTGGCTTATAGGAGTCAGAGTAAACTCTTAATAACTGTGGGTTCCAGGTCTACAAACACGGCCCTGGGCACGTGCTTTTCAGTGCCTGTCTCACTGAAGAAGGGGTTAAAGGTGTCACCTCTCCCTTGGATTGTCTTGTCACTTGGTGTCTGGCCGTGGAGCTGGATGCCATATTCCAGGCAGCAGAGGTACCAGCTGGCATTGCCAGTCTGGACACCAGGCTGGCCAATGTGGATGGAGATGCACTCACACATAGTGGCTAAGAGTTAGGAGGCTAAGGCGACAGGAGCAGATAACGGGTCCGATGACCGATCCCAACAAGCTAAGAATTAAGGAAAGTAACGTGCTCAGTAATACTTATAGTTAAACATCTCCTTTAGAATTTGCATATAAAAATGATCAAGGTAAAACTAATGTAAAGTTAAATAGGTCTAGCTATAAAAGGTTATGATTAAGACAAAATGTTGAAGTCATGAAATGTGTATGAAAAATAAAACTGTAGTTGGAAATAATAAAACTTTCTGGTGGTGTTGAAGGGGATCACAAGGAAATCTGTATCAACTGTCATGAGGCTTGAACTATTACTTATTGCTAGCCTTTCAATTGCTCCAAGAAGCCTCTGACATATCATTTTAACCTTTACATAATGGTGGCAAAACGTGGGTATTAAGTTTCAAAATGTCATCTTAAACTCATTAATTTATGAGTGTCAGTAGCAGTGGACACAAAGATGACAATGAATAGGTGTTTCTCTTTCACGAATACAATGAAAATATATCAACTTCCATACTTTGGAAATTTAATTTATTATTAACTTTATTTCCAAACATTACACTGTATGGTACATTATAGTTTCTTAATACCTATTTTTGTATCAGAGTTTTCTTTTTTTCATAAATGATCCTTTCCTTCAAATCTGTCTCTCTATTTTTTGATAACCTTTTCTTTCTTATCATTGTCTCAATTTTAAAAGGTCAAACATTGGACTAATTTGATTTTTTATTATATCAAACTTTTTTATTTCACTTTTAAAAGAAAAATATTTTGAGATCTAACTTGGAAAACACTTTCAAAATTCCTGCATAGTTTCATGAAACATGAAATTATTATTTTTAAAAATAATCATTATGAAATTATTTCTTTCTAATATAGCTAATTCTCAGCTTCTACGTGGATCCCTTGGGGTTACAATGGGGGAACACATTAGCATAAATCCCAATCTCACAGATTTCTTTTAACAATAATTTCGAATGGTTCTCTATTTTATTCTGTTAATTTGGAAATATTTTCTAAGCAAAATCCACCACATACCTATTATTTTCAGCGACTGTAGTATAAAACTGGCTTGGAAGTCACATTAATGAAAACTTTACGATTACTTCATCTGAGCTATTTATTTCCAAAAAAAAAAAAATTACAATAATACACATGACAAGTATTTCACAAACAGCATCGCATACATGGGCATTTTTAGTTTAAAAAAGATGAAAATCATATTGGCTAACATTTCTTGAGCTCCTACCATGTACTAGGCACTGTTCTAAAGCATTAATTATATCATTACAGTTCAAGAATATAACTAAATCTTTTTTTAATGAACCATTGGTAAACTTACCTATTTAAAGATATCTGTTGGGAAACATTCAAGACATATTTAAGTTCACTAGGAATTAACTTGTAATCTTAAGTGAGTAAAATCTTTAAAATAAGGAGTATATTTTATTTTAAAACAACCTTAAAAATAGATGGGAAGACATTGAGGAGCAATTTTTGTTTGACCTTTAATGGATGAATAGCTGAAAGCCTAGAAAATAAAAATAAAATAAAGTCAGCAAGGTTGACAGGAAAGCATGAGAGAAAGCCACACTGATCTACCTGTCACACTTAGAATACTCGACCTTACAAAACAACAGATAACATCAATTTACCGAAAATGTATACTTTGAGAAGATTAATACGATTTATAATCTTCTAGTCAGACTGATCAGGAACAAGGAAAGAAGATACAAATCATCAATCTAGAAATAATATAAATTGGAGAATAGAGAAATGCAAAACAAAATAACAAAACTCTTGTTAGTAATCATAATTGGAGATGGTAGTATTAGTATTGTTATTCTGAGATAGTTGTATGTACGATGAGAAATCAAGCAAATGAATAATTGCAGGCTATTCTCATTCTATTATCTCTTGTATTTTGAGAGCCAGAATTATCAAGGCATGTGAATTGCAACAAAGAGGTAATATAGAAGAAGTCATGCAAAAGTGTTATAATTTTGAATTGGAAATGAAGATGAAAATATCAGTATGGCCTCACAAGCGTTTTATCTGTGTAACTTTGTCTTTATCTTTTAATCCTAAATCCCCTGAAAAGAACTAGAAAATATAATAAACTCAGGTTGTAGTACTGTCCAATTTAAAAGAGAATGTGTTTTATGGAGAAATAGATGTGTTCACGCCTATGGAAGAAAATGTAGAGGATTGAGTATAGACCATCTTGACAAAACAGACAGAAAGGAAGCTATCAATGACTGCTAAGATCATGCCTGAAGAATTCAAGAGCCAAACTTCTGATGTTTTGCTCATCATAGATGGGACACACTGAACTTCAATAAGGATAAGAGGCACAATGAATTGAAACTCATCATAAATCCATGAGTTCATATAAATGTGAAAACTAATTGATCAACTGCTGGAAAAACAGTGATCCAAATCACTTTTGGAAAACTGATTAAATGACAGAAAGGATTGAGGTGATTTTTCCACCTTTCCTGTATGAACTGTATCATTGGATAATCAAATAGTAGATGAAAGGTAGTATTCCTTTGTAAAATTATTCCACCCAAAAAATTAAAATAAAATGATAGAATTAAATTGCAACCACTTTTTAACACCAAATGGAAGATGAAATGAACAATTAGCAGGCAATAAATGGCTTGGAGAAAAATAAAAATAAAAGCCAGAAGGCAGATATACTGAGCCTCCTGTTAAAAGAAATCATCTGAAGACTTTAATCAAATCCTTTCTGATATATACTAAAGTGTACCATGAGTTTGTAATCAGCCTGACCCAGAGTCAGGAAAACTTTCCAAGGCAAACTTTACAGCTTCTTAAAAAAAAAAAAAAAAAATAGAAAAGAAAAGGATGGAGATTTAGACACAGCAAAAATGGGGAAAACTATATTCTGGTGTCTCAGGATACAAATTTGCTTGACAAAACGTAAAGAAATTCCAGGACTTGATTCTGTATCAGGACAGTGGTTAACTATTGAGAGAAAGAGCAGTTTAGTGGTCTGGGCCACAAAGGGAGTCTTTTGGAATGGGTGGAAAAGTTATATTTCTTAACGTATACAGGGAATACAAGTAAGGGCAACTTATAATAATACACTAAGCCAAATAAAGAGAATTCAGAGGGAGTATCACAAAATTCAAAATCACCAATTTTAAGATAAAAATTCTTTTATTGTATTCTTTCTTTTGTTAGATTTGTTAATAATGGCATAGATTTCCTAAGACTAAATGTAAAATTATTGACAATTTGATTGTTTCCATCCAAGAACTTCATCGTATTTCATTTATCATATGAGTTCATTTTCCAGAAATTAGGGCAGTAAATCATATTCCCTAAAGATATTCTACATATAAGCACAGATCTTAAAGAATACATGGCTTTAGCAATTAAACAATCAAATGGATTTAGGAAAAAAAAACCATGGAAATAGTCAAATTAAATTTAGAGTCCTTTCTTCTACTAAGTTTCAAAACCATGAGGGAAAATGAAGAGAGCTTCAACACAAATTCTGTGATAATGATATGCCATTTTTGGCAGAGTAATTTGTATTGTTAATTAAGTCCTTAATATATGACTTTTATATGCAATTACTAACTGGTTAGGAAACAATCAATGAGAGTATTACCTACCAATTAGTGCTCTTTCTCATTAAATATTTAATTGCTCAGTGGAACTAAACATCTCATGTCCTTGTCCATGTAAGTTCAGAAAGATGAAAGATAAAGCAACGTATCTGAGTAAAATGTCATCTCTTGCATCCAAATTGCTTCCCTTTTATTTTTCAAATGATCTCTTTAACACCTTTCACTAAATGGCTAGCCTGTGGTATTTTTGTATCAGTTTTATCAGATATAGTTATGGAATATTTCCCAGAGAATGGTTACAGAAACATGAAACTTCTCATTTTGCAGTCAGCAATTTTCGCGTGAAAAATTGTGATTCCAGGAGTACGTTCCCTTATCTAAGGTAAATCTTGGTTCCCACAAATTACCAAAATCTTATTTCAATTACTTGCTGAAAACATTGAATGATACAAAAACAGCTACTCTTGCCCATTTGAAAAAGAAGAGTAGGAGAATAAAGGTCATTTATATGAAGATTTAACAAAAGTTAAAAGATGAACAAACCTTTTCTTTGAGGAGGCACTTAATATGTTTGTCTTTGCTAACTTCCCATTCTTTCATAACTATTCAACTCTGCCACTGTGTGAACGTTGCCACAAACAGTATGTTAACAAATTTGGAGGACTCTTTTCAACAAAATTATGTGTACTTATAGAAAACAAATGGCTGGCTAGATTTAGTCTGAGGGCTTTAGATTATCTGCCTCTGGTATAAAAGAAAAACTCAACTCCTGTCTTTTATGTATTAATTTATTCATTCATTTAATACATATTTATTCTGTATTCATTTAATATTCTACCAGTGATTGACTGTCAATAAACAGATAATGAGTAAATACGTGTCAAGTCAAGTGACAATGAACTGTATGAGGAAAATTAAAGCAATAAATTGGGGAGATGGTGCCAAGGCAAGGTTAGGGGGTGGGGGCATGCTATACAGTGGCCCGTGTCGATTTCACTGATAGGCGACATGTAGCAGAAATGCCTGAAGGATAAAATGAGTGTGAAACATTACCTGAGGAAGAAGATTATCAGAACAAACCATATGCATAAAGGCCATGAGTTAGCAACATATATATTATAGTGGAGACACAGCAAGACAACTAACAGCTTAGAGCAGAAAGAGAAAGGGTGAGAGTATAATATGAAGCCAGTATAGTAGGGGGGAGGTATTTGGGGAAGACAAAACATAGTCTCTTTATGATATTCTAATAACTCTTAATTTCCATCCTGAGAAGATGAAAATCTGTTAGAGCTTCAGAGTAACATGAAGTGACGTGATGTGACTTGTATGTTTTAAGTGAATCACTCTGGTTGCTTTCTTGAGAACAGAATGTAGAGGAGCAAATGTGAAGGCAGGGAGAAGTTGTAGTAGGTATTGCAGCCATCTAGGTTAGAGGTCATGGTGACTTCAGAGCAGTACCTGCAAAAATGGTGACAAGTGGCATAAGCAATGACTTAAAATAATGTGATTTCCTGGGAATAGAATCAGAAATCAACTACTATTAAACTGAAATCTGAAAAATGTAAGCATGTTGTTACACAAACTGTCTTTTATTACAAAAATAGGTTTTTCACCTTAAAATACTTTGATTTATTTGTATATACGTGAATAATCTCAAATAACAAAAAATGATCAACATTCACAAAAATATAAGCATAATATGTTTAATATATTTTATTGAATTTAGGCTTGAACATACTCTGGCCACAATCTTTTAAGAATATGACGAAAAGTGACAAGAGAAAAAGTCTTATCTTGGCAACTGATTTCACAGAACAAAAATCAAAGAAATGTTACTGCCATTTCTCCTACCAGATTTGAGCAGTGTTTTGACTACATTATTGGAAAAATTTAGGCCTGATTAAACCATCTTTAGATATTTTGCAAAATTCTTTAAATGGTTATGTTGACATTTTTCTTGAATTGAGGTCATCTTTTAAAATATGTTAGAGATACTAAGTAACCTCTGACAATCAGGAATTAACTTGATGTTTTTCAAACTGAGTGCCATTACATAGGTGACTACCCGTAATAAATGTTAATACATCAACTACAGACTTTGCTAAGAAGAAAACCTACAGTACTTGGAATATCTTAAATGAATAATAATTTATACATTAGCATTAGATCTGCACATTTCTAGTGTTCATCTAAAGAAAGCAATAAAAGAAACGTGTAGGAGGATCTTACCTAAATTACAAGAAAGTCTCCCAAACCTACATATAAAAGAGTTGTTTACTTAAAATTTCTTTAGAAATAGTGATTGACATTTTCTATCATTTTCTATATGCTAATAGGTAGATATTTCTCATTATTTTCATCTAAAGAGATGTCAGTTTTATGTTTAATGGAATAATATTTTTAAAATATTAATATTAACTTATAAAATGGCAATTTTAGTAGAAAAGAAAGGATTATTGTCTTTAAAAATATTGATAGGATTACGATTGTATTAAAATATTTTGTGTTCAGAATATGAGTAATACGTTTGTTAAAAATAAACATTAATCAACTAGAGGCAATTAAATTACTTCCAGAAAAGTTGTTTTTGATAGTGTGTTACTCAACACCACAGAAAAATATTTGGAGAGAAAGTAACACTATGTAAAATGATAAATTAATGAGGCCTATTTCCTTACCATATATAATGAGATTTTTTGGTTTTCTACATACCTAACTTTTTGACTGATGTTAGTTCAGATTTTAAAAAGCATAGTTTAGGAGCTCAGTCCTCACAGAGCTTAGAGAAAGAGTCATAGCAGTAATAATACAGTGTGAGAAAGTACTTAACTGGGAAAAAAATAACTTGTGTTTCTGAAGGAGACCCAAGAAAGAGGAGACTGATGCAGTTTAGAAGCTGTGTGGAAGTTTTTATCAAGGAAATAGGACTTGTTCTGCTCTTTAAAAGGTGTGGAATATTAAGGTGACTCTTTTAGTTTTAGGGAATTACTATGGAGAAATTACATTTACTTGAATGCAACATGCCTGAAATGAAGAGACATACTCTTGGATTCAGAATTGGTCATAGTCCTTTGTGTATTAGTTACTGAGATGCTGGAAGAGGGCGTTGGAGGAAAGACAAACACGGAAGGGCAAGAAAATGCAAGTGATAGGGTCTGATCAAAAGCAACTCTCATTTTCTGACAATTGGGAAGGCATAATGACATAATATCATTGTGAATCTTTATTTTTTATTTAGATTAATTTTTTTACTTTACAATGCAATTATTTTATTCATAATTTATAGTTTATGTGAATGATATGATCATAAAAAGATAATAACGTTGGTTCTAATTATATGTATTGCTTCTGTATCTACAAAATTTGGTAAAAGATAATTTTCTAAGACGACAGAGAGAGAGAACCAGAAAGAAGAAAGAGAACTAAGGGATCCTTCTGAAATAACTTTAATGGTTAAACAGCTAGTTTTTTGAGGTTAAAATAATCTTGATAAATAATCATTAATTTTTCTGTCATTCTTTTTAACCCTGAAGAATATCTTAATTGATTAATGGCTTAACTCTGCCAAACCTCTCATCTTAAAAACAGAAATTTAGTAGAAAGGCAAAGTTTATGAAATACATATTTTTTAAAAAACGTAGCGGGGAAAAAAGGCAGGCTGTGGGAGGCTAAGGCGGGACGATTCCTTGAGCCCAGGAATTCCAGGCTGTAGTAAGCCATGATCACAGCCTGCATGAGGGAGTTAGACCCTGTCTCTGAAAAAATTTAAAAAAAAAGACAAGATCAGGTGTGATCTGTTGAGTACAAACCATTGGCGTCTTACACTGACTTAGTACATAAAATTAAACATATAATTCACGTGGTAGTAAGAATAGTGTTAACTTATAATTTATGTGGTAATAAGAATAGTGTTAATTTCTGCAAAGACGTTTAATACCTAATCTCCAGCAAAAGGGAATTTATAGGAGTGATTCATATAAAGATCCTGAGATGGGGAGAACATTCTGGACTATCTAGATAGGACCAAAGTAATCACAAAAGTCTTTATGAGAGAAATAGGAAATCAGAAAAGGAGATAACAAAGACAGAGCAGAGGTCTTAGTGATGCTGTTGCTGCCTAAGGGGCCATAAAGCCAAGAGATAGAAGGTGCCACCCCTGAAAAAAGTAAACAGATTCTTTATTGAGTCTCCAGTGGGAACGTGACCCTGCTCACACCTTGATTTTAGCACTGTGAGATGCCTGTAGGACTTCAGACCTCCAGAACTGTAAGATAATGATTTGTGTTTAGCTACTAAATTTGTGACAATTTTCACAGCAGCAATAAGAAACCAATACAGTGCTAATCAAATACTTAAGTTATATTTTGATATGTTGCACTAGCAGTAGTGTTTGAAGGGAATGAAAAATGTGTTTTACTGTAGAACACACAGTAGAGCTCAGAGATGAACTGGAGAAATGCCTATTTTTTAATTTCAAAGGCCTCTAATCAGAGAAAAGATTAAGTAGAAGTAGGATCACATTGCTAACAAGTCCTAGAATGGTTAAAAAGACGTCACTCAAACCCTTATGTACTCTGAGCTACCACACTCTCCTCATTCTTTTTTAATCTAAACCTCTAAAGTGGGTTCTCCACACTTCTTATGTACAATCGAATATGTTTATTGCTTTTTAATTGACAGCCTTGCAGTTTTACCTTTACAGATGGATTTCAAATGAGTTTGCACAAATAACAATAATGTCCATATTTCTAATGATTTCTTATAAGATTTCCATTTTTACTTTTTTCCCAAATTGAAACCAGGTGAGAAAATATTTTAAAACTTTAATATTTTATGAGAAACACAGAAAGGGTTATTTCTGAGCCTCTCAAGTTGCAATAGGAAGATTTTCCTGTAAGAAGAAGAATATTAACATATTCTAACCATGGAAGTAAGTACTTCACTGGCAATGCCAAAGAAGTTAGTCACTGAATGATTTTTAAATGAAACATTTGATGAATTTATTATTATATTGAACATGACTTCAAAATGTGCTGTACTGCCCGACGGTTTTGTAGATGTTATAATTCACTTTAGTTCTTTGTATTCCTATATTAAAATCACAGACTTTGGAAGAAATAAGACTTTATATCAAAACAGCTCCCGGCCGGGCGCGGTGGCTCAAGCCTGTAATCCCAGCACTTTGGGAGGCTGAGACGGGCGGATCACAAGGTCAGGAGATCGAGACCATCCTGGCTAACATGGTGAAACCCCGTCTCTACTAAAAATACAAAAAAATTAGCCAGGCATGGTGGCAGGCGCCTGTAGTCCCAGCTACTCGGGAGGCTGAGGCAGGAGAATAGCGTAAACCCGGGAGGTGGAGCTTGCAGTGAGCTGAGATCCGGCCACAGCACTCCAGCCTGGGCGACAGAGCAAGACTCCCTCTCAAAAAAAAAAAAAAAAGTTAAAAAAAAAATAAAAAAAAAAAACAGCTCCCAATATTATAGTCAGCGTGAGTCAAATATAAGAAAATAAACAGAGTGAGAACACGAAGTAGCAATGCTGCTTGAATTTGTCATCTGCATTGATTTATGGGGTTACTTGTATAAGGGTATCAACAATCTAGCAAAAACTAAACCAAAGCAGGAAGATAAGAGTGTCAGCAGCTTTCTGGCACACTTGAGTCAGATTTTCAGGCACAGCTTTAAATATGACATACAATATTGTGAATATTACATACAGTGATACTTAAATATGAGAAAAACATCAATTCTCCATATAAATTATTAAACCACATAGAATTTAGTAAACTTTTCAGATGGTTGGCACAAATATTTTACTTTATCACATAGATTACAGAAATATTTTAAAATATTGTCTATTGTAAGATTCTGGAATTGAAAAGAGATATTGACTATTGCCATAAGACAAATTATCTAATTATGACTTTAATATTCATGTTCCTAAAACCAGTTACCCTCAATGTATCAACCAAGTATCTGATGGTAATGATGATGTAAGGGATCTAATGATTGCTCTTCTGATAATGCCAATATCATAGTATTTTAATTATCATTTAACATAATAATTACCACAATATTGTGGGCTGAACAATTGATAAATACATACATTTTTTCATTAATTTATATTTACATTTTTATGCTATTTATCATTCTGAAATATTTTTATTCAGTCTTGAGATTATGTTAGTAAAGAGATATCACAATGAACAAATGAATTTAATATTCTTCCAGGCGGGGCGTGGTGGCTCACGCCTGTAATCCCAGCACTTTCGGAGGCCGAGGCGGGCAGATCATGAGGTCAGGAGATCAAGACCATCCTGGCTAACACAGTGAAACCCTGTCTCTACTAAAAATACAAAAAAGTCAGCCAGGCGTGGTGGCAGGCGCCTGTAGTCCCAGCTACTGCAGAGGCTGAGACAGGAGAATGGCCGGAACCCAGGAGGCGGAGCTTGCAGTGAGCGGAGATGGCGCCCCTGCACTCCAGCCTGGGCGACACAGCAAGACTCCATCTCAAATTTTGCTGCTCCTCAGACATTCTGATGACTGGTAGTGAAATTGCCAGGAAGCACTTTATGAGCACATGTCTGATTCACTTTGAATTTATTGTTCCTGTTTTCTTTTCCTTTCTTTTTATTTCCTTATGTTTACTGCATTAGTTCTATTTTCCCTCATAACCCTCCTAGTTGAGCATGTCAAAAAGATTAAGAAAGACAGTTCATTTGTATCGTTTGCTGTTTATATTCACTGCCACACATTGCATTGAACAACATCCCATAGTTCATTTAAGAAGCCACATGAAATAAACCTGATTAAAGACTACAGAGAAAATGAAAACAGAATAGGGGCAATTTTCATTATTTTACTATAATCTTGTTTGTGATTTGTTTTCACTCTTGTTCACTAAGTGTCATGTGTACCAGAGGAAAATTATAAAGGAAACAACTAATTATTAGGCAGGAAAAAAAAAAAGACGGAAAAAAAATTCAGTCAACTACGGGTGTTCTCTTCAAACATATTCTACTTTGCAGCAAGCTGATGTTGTCTCTTTTACATTGGGCCATACACGCCTTTTGAATTCTGTAGATTATTTATAATAACTGAATTTCCTGGGAGCACTTTAAATAAGACTCTTCAAGTTTGAGCACTTTACCCAGCAGGCTGATTTGACAGAAAGTGCCAATTACAGGTACTAGAGAAACAGATGGGAAGTATTTGCCTCAATAAATAAATAAATAAACACTTTAATAATATGGGTTAAAATAGGGGAAGAGTGATAACTTTGGAATTAGTTTGAATTGTGTGCATCCTTTGAAAAAATATTACTGAAACTTAATACAATTAGAGCAAAAAAAAAAAAAAAATTAAAGGATGTAGAGAGGAAGTTTGTTGTTTTTTGAGATGGAGTCTCTCTCGCTGAATCGCCAGACTGGACTGCAGTGGAGAAATCTCGGATCATTGCAACCTCTCTCTGCCTTCTGGGTTCAAGTACTCCAGCCTGGGTGACAGGGGAGCAAGGCTCTGTCGAAGAAAAAAAAAAAAAAAAAGAAAAAGAAAAAAAGGAAGGCTGTGACGTAAGAGTAATATAAATTCTGTCACCCAGGCTGGAGTGCAATGGCACGATCTCGGCTCACTGCAACCACTGCCTCCTGGGTTCAAGTGATTCTCCTGCCTCAGCCTCCCGAGTAGCTGGAACTACCAGCACCCGCCACCACACCTGGCTAATTTTTTTTTTTTTTTTTTTTTTGAGACAGAGTCTCGCTCTGTCGCCCGGGCTGGAGAGCAGTGGCGCGATCTCAGCTCACTGCAAGCTCCGCCTCCCGGGTTCCCGCCATTCTCCTGCCTCAGCCTCACCAGTAGCTGGGACTACAGGCGCCCGCCACCTCGCCCGGCTAGTTTTTTTGTTTTTTTTTAAGTAGAGACAGAGTTTCACCGTGTTAGTCAAGATGGTCTCGATCTCCTGACCTCGTGATCCTCCCACCTTGGCCTCCCAAAGTGCTGGGATTACAGGCGTGAGTCACTGTGCCCGGCCAGACAGCCTTACATTTGTTATATTTTACAATGTATGTTTAGAAAGCTAATATATTGAGACAATTTGTATTCACAGTAAAATATGGGAAAACTATAAATATTCTTTGTACCAGAGTCTCTGCTATCAGCTCAAATAAATTTAGCCTCTTTTGACAATATTGATGGGGTGTAGCTGGACACAAAATAGTCTAATCTCCATCTGAATACACTTAATTGAGGAGAAAATGCAATTGTGAGTTATTCCTATTTAAGAAATAAATACTTTCTAAGAAATGAATCAATTTATAATAACAATATAGATAACAGCAAAATGGTGATATTTGAATTAAGAAAACAAGAACTTGTCTAAAATACAAAATATGTTTTATAAAATTAAGATTTTCGTATTCAAGATGACTTATTTACTAATCAGGTTAACAAAACAGTTACCTTAAATAGAAGAATCAAAAATAATATATTTTAAAGGATTATACAAAGATGTATGAGCACTGAACAATTTTATGGAAATAATAAGAGGGGCTAAAGAATATAAGAAAACAAATAATGAAGTAATAAATAAAAAATACTTTTTGGACAGGTCCAGTAGCTTATGCCTATAATCCCAGCACTTTGGGAGGCTCAGGTGGGAGGATTGCTTACAGCCCACAAGTTTGAGACCAGCCTGAGCAACATAGAGATATCCCATCTCTGCAAAACATAAAATAATTAGCTGGGTATGGTGGCAGGTTCCTATAGTCCCAGCTAGTTTGGGAGGCTGAGGCAGGAGGATTGCTTGAGCCCAGGAAGTAGAGTCCACAGTGAGTTGTGAGTATAATTTTAAAGTATGTGATGAATTAGGGAAAATATTTTATACATGTTTATAGACTGCAGTGCCACTTCAAATGTTGGGGCCATAACTGCATTTGCCCCTGCTCATGGGGCTAAAATCAGCAGTCATTCAGAAAACCAAGCAAGCAAACAAACAAAAACCTCAACAATTTAGGTAAAGAAAGACATTTCACCAACTTGATAAAGAGAATTGATACAAAACTCACTGGCTTAACTCCCAGCTGTCAATCAACACCAATTTGCCAATGTGTGGGTGAACAGTTTTGTAAATGGTCCTCTGCTGCCCAGCTCACGTTTCATGGAACACACAAATTACCTTCTTTGCACTCTTCCTAAATTCAAATTCATGGACTAAAGTATGTGTATATTTTCTGTTGTTCAAATAGGCTAAGTTTCAAGGAGGCTTATTACTGCAGTACTGCTTTTGTAACAGAGTGCCAAGCAGCTGGGGAAATGTGACACAAGAGGCATTGGTTTTGGGGAAAAGAAAAAGGCAGAAGCTGGAAGACCCTTGGGGTTAGTATTAGAAGAAGCCTAAAAGGCTTGAGAAAACTATCAGTAATGGCTTAATAGACAGTAAAAAAAGAAAATGGAATCTGGAGGAAAGGAAACACTTTGTAGGTAGTAGTTATAAATAGAAAATACAAATGTACAAAATAAATGTGGTGATCTAGCTAAGAGGATTTTCAGGAAGATCATTGAAAATAATACCTAATGTTTGACTGACTGTAAAAAAAGTGTGAGAGGAGAAAGATCAACTAAGAAAAGTTAAAACTAATGGAGCCAGGATTTGTTGTATTAAAAAAATGAAACACTTTCTCATTCCAAGTCTCTCCAGAGGGAAAATTATACTTAAGAACAGCTCTTAGGCTTAAGATCAAATCCATAGGAGGTTTAAAAGAATATTTATGAATGCATCACAGCAAGCCACCTTATAAAAACCTGCAGACCAGAAAAAACAAACCAAAGATCCTCTAAGTATCTTATAGATGTATCTTGTAGATTCACTTTCTTAAACAGTAAGTCTCAGAATCCTGACAGTCATTGGTTGCAGGGAATCCGTACAATCTTGAAGGCATGTGTGGGTTTTGCTTTTATTAAATAGAATGAATGATAAATTGATATACATAAAGGTAAGGCATTGTTTCAGCTTGGACAAAAGGAACAGAGACAATATTACTTGTAAAGAGGATATTGACATAAAATTATTAATATAACTTATTTAGATGAGAGATGTTGAGAGGTGTGATTGTTAGAGTAGGAAGATAGCCTGATGTGAGCAGGGCAGCAGAGCTCCCCCAACCCCCTTCTCCCACCATAAATGTCAGGCAACCATCAGGAGAGGGTCAGGCGGTTGTTAAACTGTCTCTCTAAATAATAATTGCTCACAGCCAGCGCCAGGCAATGGCAGTCTCCCAATAGTTAGAAAATACTGGAAGCTGGTGATCAGCCCTTCCCAGTAAGATCTCAGGAGTGGATACGGATACCTGGGCTCAAGCATGCGCACTAAGCGGCAAAATGGTGGCGTGTAACTGGTGTATGACCTTCCTCTAGGAACACTTGACTGGTAAGTGAAAAATGCTCAAATGAGCACGTGCATAACTTGAGTAAACACACTGTGTATGTGCCCCTTTGCAAATGCCAGCAGGCACTGCACATGTGAACTCTAGCAAAATTTGAGGGAGGAGGGAGGTAATCCCCCGCCCGCAAACGTGCCAACGTAGAAAACCCGAAGTCAACAGCTGAACGGCGGATTTGGAGCTCTCAAGTTGCCCCTCTGGCCCTCTTCCAAGTGTAATTCCTTTTGTTTATGTCCAAATACGTTTTAATAAATTCTCCTGCTAAAAAGCATGTTTCCGGCCGGGCGCAGTGCCTCACGCCTGTAATCTCAGCACTTTGGGAGGGTGAGGCGGGAGGATCATGAGGTCAGGAGTTGGAGACCAGCCTGGCCAACATGGTGAAACCCCGTCTCTGCTAAAAATACAGAAATTAGTCAGGTGTGGTGGCGGGCTCCTGTAATACTAGCTACTTGGAAGCTGAGGCAGGAGAATTGCTTGAACCCGGGAGACGGAGGTTGCAGTGAGCCGAGATTGCGCAACCGCACTCCAGTCTGGGTGACAGAGCAAGACTCTGTCTCAAGGGGATTTAAAAAAAAAAAAAAATCCCTTGGCCGGGTGCGGTGGCTCATGCCTGTAATCCCAGCATTTGGGCAGGCCGAGGCAGGTGGTAAGGAGGTTCAAGACCAGCCTGGGCAACATAATGAAACCCTGTCTTTACTAAAATCACAAGAATTAGCAGGTCCTGGTGGCAGGCACCTGTAATCCCAGCTACTCGGGAGGCTAAGGCAGGAGAACTCACCTGAGCCTGGGAGGCAGAGATTGCAGTGAGCTGAGATCACCTTACAATATTTCTGACCTTTACGGATATCAATGTATCATTCACTGTATTTAATAAAGGCAAAACCCACACATGCCTTCAAGATAGTATGGAGTCCCTGCAACAATGACAGGTTTCTGAGACTTACTGTTCAACAAAATGAACCTACAAGATACACCCGTAAGATACTTAGAGGATCTTTTTTGTTTGTTTGTTTTTTCCGGTCTGCTGGTTTTTATGAGGTTGCTTGCTATGATATATTCGTACATATTCTTTTAAACCTCCTATAGATTTGATCTTAAGCCTAAGACCTGTTCTTTATTTAAGTATCATTCAATTTCAAAAAGAGTCAACACAGATTCTTGGAAAATGTTTCATTAAAACACCTTGAACGCACCTGCTTTTGCCATCCTCTGGCTCATAGAATGCTCACAAAATATGGCTGTGCCAGGTATAAGCTGCTCCAGCCAGAATCTCAGTTTTTGTTTTGTGCAAGAAGATTTATGCTTTGGTCTCTTTGTTCATTGTTTCATATATATTGTCAAGTCCAGGAGGAAAATCTCTACCTTCACCAATAACACCCTCATTACACTTCCCTTTGCTACTGAACTTGAATGTCTTTGTAACTCCGCTTCCTGAAATCATTCCTAAACGGTTTTTTTTTTTTTTTTTTTTTCCAATTGCTCCATTAGCTTGGGGAAGGGAGAAAAAGGAAATCTCAAAACATTCTTCCCCTAAGCTTATCGATTACCTTCTTTAAATTCAACCAATTCTATTCTTCAGGGTATTTCTGCCAATGTCTCATCTTCCTTAGACTCTTGAGTTCATTTTGAATATCAATTTACTTACTTTTAGCAAATTCTGTCTAGAGGGTCTAGAAGACTTCTGTACAATAGAACTTAGTGAAAGTTACATGTGTAATTTTAAAACCGTTAGTCACCACATGAAAAAACTGAAAGAATTAAGTGAAATTAATTTTAGAAATTTGTTTTATTTAATTCATAATACCCAAAATACTGTATGCCCACATACGATCAATATGAAACATTATTAATGAGATACTTTACATTCCCTTGTGTTTAATTTACATTTACAGTGTCTCTTTAGTTAGACTAGTCACATTTCAAGGGCTCTATAGCCGTAAGTGACCAGTGGCTACCAAATTTAATGGGAGGTTTACAAAGATTTCCTTAGATTATGGGTTGTTGTTGGTGGGGGGGATTAATTTCTCATATTCTCAGGTTTCAGATATCTACCATTGATGAACATGTAATGCACAACTGAGGGTACGACTCAGTCATCATTTCCACTTGTTTCAAACTTCACCAACAAGAGAAACAATATTAATGCTGCCCTAAGTATACAGAGTGGATCAAGTCAATCCCTATATTAACTGACCCTCCATTCGATCCGTTGAAAATGTGAAAATAATTCAGGAGCAAAATGTCCTTACTTCAGGCCAAGAAGGTTACAAGTAAATAGATCCCAGCATATTTTGTATCATTTAATTATAGCAATTGATGCCTTCCTGAAGTATATCATGTTCTCTGTCAATGTATTCATGAAGCACTCCCATCTCATTTACAAACCATCCCTTGCCCAGATGGCTGAGCACATCTAATTATCTTGAATAATAATTTTAGATGTCAGAGTTTTCTGACCTTTCTAAAAATTAAGCATACTCATCTTGGTTCTCCCTATTGAAAATACTCTGAATATATATTTATATATAGATTTAACATAAGTTTATTTTAATTATGTATTTGCTCAGTGTAAGAGGAATATTTAAGTTATATTAGTTTACTCAAATGAATTTGGTCAAAAAAACCTGGAGTGCATAAAGTTTATTAGTCAACTGTAAATGTTCGGAAATATTAATGCTTTGATCATTCTTAATTTTGATGCAAAACGCTATATGTCATTGTATATGTATTTCTCGTTTTCTTGTGTTCCTGATGTTCTCATATTTTAAGAATATTTGTGTTTCTATTTCAGTTTTCAATCATTACTCATATCTCTTGTTACAAATATTCGTAATCCTTAAGTGTCTACTGAAATCACTAAATGTTTACTTTGTACATATGAAACTTGTAAAGTGCTGCAACTAGTTACGTACCAACTAGGGACTTGATTGTTATGTGATGAAAATTTAAAGAATAGATCACACAGAAATGTCTTATTTTTTAAAGATTTGCTTCAATCAGTCAATTATCTATCATCAATCCTTTCTAATTATATATAGAGATGAATGTATACATACACATATAGCTGAATGTATATATAAACACATGCATGTATATATGCGTGTATATACACACACATATATACATATAATACACATATAATGCTTTGATCACTCTATAGTTCAATCATAATAAAATTATATTTAAGAAATGTGCTACTTCATTCATCAATATTCATATCACATGTGTGTATATACATTGCATATATACATTGTATATATAATTGTGTACATGACACATTGTATATGTGTGTATATATACATTACATATACATTGCATGTATAATTGTATATATGCACTATATATGTGCATATTATATGTATATAATATATAATATGTATATATGCAGTCAGCTATATATATAGAGAGAGTGAGAGAGAGAGAAGTATGTGAAAACATATTCATCATTTTTTTGGGGTCAAGATGAAATATTGATTAAGTGACTTTTTGTTCATTTATATTTTACTTTTCTTAAAATAAAAAACATTAAAAATGATATAAGCTATCTCAAATAATATCTTGTATGATACAGTATCAGTTGAGTTAACATATTCCCTATAGTTGTACATTTTCTTATTCAAAATAATTTTGTGTTAAATGTACAATCCTGAAGACATAATTGATGACAAATATTATTTGCTTGTTTCCTTATGGATGTTTGGATATCTGCATTCTGTTTGTGATATAACAGTTTTACTTGGTTCCTTGATGTCAACCAATTCAAAAATTGAACTAACAGGCAGAAAAGGTAGATTTTTATTTGATTAATCGACTTAATTGGTACATTACATTAAAAGCAATGTTAACAAAAAAAATGAGGCCAATTATTTTTGAAGACCATTGTAATGAATACATAGAAATGGAAGGTAAATAAATTTCAGATTTACAGTCAGAATTCTAGATGACCATAAGCTACTTACTGGACACAGGTGGCTGTTTTCTCAGGGGAGCATTTCATAATAGGTTTTAAATGAGGAAATGGGAGTCATCAGTTTTAGATACTTTTGAAATCTCACAAGAGTGAAAGCCTTCATACATCATAACTGAAATAATGAGAAGTGATTAATAAATGTCATTGACTTAAATGAGTTGCCAGATGTATCTGAATCTCAAGTGAGCAGGAAAAATAAAATGCAAAAAAGCCTCATAAAATGTGTCATAACAGATTCTGATAATTTATGTTAAACCACGGAGATGATTCCAATTTCCAAACATAATGTAATTTTAGTAACCTAAGTTATTTATTTGGAGAATATAATCAAATTATATGTTTTAACATTTGAAAAAAATTATTTTTCTTCTGCCCAAAAGTAAAATTAGTGAAAAAGACAGCACAAATATGGATAAAATATAAAAATATATCATTTGAGTTAACAAGGAATAGAATGGATTATATATATATATCATTTAAAATAAGTAGATTAAAAAATATTCTATTAAAACAGTTCATCTGTTCAGTGAGGATGTTTTTAAAATAGTAATTTATTAGATTTTATTTTAAAAACTAAGGAGCAACTTGGTTAATAGGCTATGCCATGATACATGTCATTGGATAGTCATTTAGCAGTTAAATTTTAGAAAATCATGTTAAAATAGCAAGTTTTTCTTTTTCTATGAAAACCTCAATTTCTGGAAATAATTCTATATTTTAATCTTTCCTTATGAATTTTTTTTAATTTATAGAAATTATATAGCCCATCCATAATAAAATTATATTTAAGAAATGTATGAATTCATTCATTTGGGAAATCAGATAAATTTTAGCCTTATGCCAAATAAACATTGAGTCTCTCCATATTCTTTAACATAAAATAAACCACCAAAGATTTTATTTTAATTTTTATTGGTGGTACTAATGGAGATTTTCTAATTATATCTGTATGCCACTCCTAAAGATTCTGATTTATAGGTCTAGGGGAGTGATCTGGGCATTAGAATATTTTATACACTCTATGGCTTATTTAAAGTGCAATGAGTTTGAGATGCACTCTGTTACTTAGTATTAATCAACATCTCCTTGCTTAAAAATACTTTTGTTCATTAATCACATGTGCATGTATGTATTTCTGCATATCTTTAGAATGCATCAAATACAAGGCACTGTGTACTGTGAATAGCATAAGGTGAAATAAAATACCTTCTTCTTCAATAATAGTTTTAAAGCTAGCAGGAATTATAAAACTCTTTGGTAATTTTATCTACTCTAACTGTTAAATATGAATAACTTTGAAATCTCTTTTTTCACAACAAAACTGGCTTTTAAGATTTTATTTATTGATTAATTCATGAGTATGTAACTTGAATATTCTATCAGTGCCCTGAACTCAAAATGCTTTAAGCCAAACTGATCATCATTTTTCCTAAATTACTTATTCCTTCTGATTTCTCTATCTCTTTCAAAGGAGTGAATAAACTCTTCTTTTGCTTCTTCCTTTGTGATGGCTGGAATATCATGACAGCTGAAGCTAGAGGAGCTGCTTTGAATGAACTGGTGTTTAACAGAAACAGTGCACCAAGAAAAAGCTATATTCTCTATACTTTTCAGCAACATGCCACCTAGTTTCTCATTTTTAAAGTAAATCATGTAAAAATCCCATTTAACCTAAATTATTTGTTATTTGTTGTCACTGTAAGCACAATCAGAGCCATTATTTATTGAGTATTTTTTGTATTTTTGGCCCAATTCTTTACCTACAGTTAATCTTCTTAATTTGCCTACCAGCATACTGTGTGCCAAGCAAAAATTCCGTGCAAATTTCTGTAACCATGGACCTTAGATTTTAGTTGAAAAAGATAGAAAATAAATAATAAAACTTATGTCAGATAATGAAACATGGAATATACCTTTTATTTGTATGACCTTATGATAGATTATATATGTGCATTTATATAGCTATATATTTATATGTATATATTATATATAGATATATTTATATGTATGTATTATATATTTATATATGTATATAAGTATATATTTATATATGAGTATATAGGTATATATTAGATACATATATAAGTGTATATTATATATATAAGTATATATAAATGCATATATACTTATATATAGTAGAATTATATATATTTTCAAGCAATTCCATACTTTTACTGTTTAAATAAACTTAATTTGATGCTGTGGAAAGAAATGTGGGTTAAACCTCGGTTGTCAGAGGCAGTTGTCAGGTTAAACCTCAGTTGTCAGGTGGATGCAAAGGTGTCTTTGCTGAAACCTACTTGCATATGGAGTTCTGTGGCTGAAACGTGTCCTCCAAGAAGCAAGTGTTGGAAACTCAATCCCCAATGCAATGCTATTGGGAATTTGGCCTAATGAAATATGTCTAAGTCATAAGAGCTCCACCTTCATAAATGGATTAGTACTGCTTTTAAAAGGGTTTAAGATTTTGAGTTTAATCACTTTCTCTCATGTGTTCATTCTCTCTTGTCCTTCTTCTTTCTACCATGAGATGATGCAGCAAAGAAGCCCCTCACCAAATGTAGGCCTCTTGACCTATTACTCCCAACCTCCAGAACTGTAAGAAGTAAAGCTCTGGTTTTACTTCTTTTGGTTTGTTTTTCATGTGTGTTTTGTTTGTTTGTTTAAGACAGGGTCTCACTTTGTCATCCAGGCTGGAGTGCAGTGGCACAAACAAGGCCCAGTACAGCCTCCAACTTTTGGGCTCAAGCGATCCTCCCACTTTAGCCCCCCAAGTAGTTAGGACTACAGGCATGTTCACACCATTTGCTATTTTTTGTATTTTTTGCAAAAACTGTTTCACCATGTTGCCCAGACTAGTCTTGAACTTGTGAGCTCAAGCTATCCTTCAGCGTCTGCCTCCCAAAGTGTTGGGATTACAGGTGGGAGCCACTGTGCCCTTACCGTTTGTTTGTTTGTTTGTTTAATAAATTAACCAGTCTCAGGTATGTTATCACAGCACAAAATGGGCCATGACAGAAAATTGGTACTGAGCAATGAGGGTGTTGGTATAACAAATACCTAAATATGCTGAAGTGGTATTGAAACTTCTAGCCTCTAGTGAATAGAGGCTAGAAGAATTTAGAGAAACAGGCTAGAAAAAGCCTAGACTACCATAAATGAAACATTAAGGGTGATTCTGGTGAGAGCTCAGAAGAAGAGAAAAATTGTTAAGAAAATTCAGAAATTTCTTAGCTATTAAGTAGTAATGATCAAAATGGTGATAGAAATACAGACAGGAAAGGACATTCTGAAGAGGTTTCAGATGGAACCAAGGAACAAGGTATTGGAAACTGGAATAAAAGCCATCATTATATCACAACAATATAACCAGCAGAGAGAGAGAGAGAGAAAGAGAGACGAAGAAAACAACCCTGTCAAACACAAATGCAAACACACATACGAACAGTAAATCCAGATTTTGTTGAATGTAATTGTGGCCTCAATTGAAGTTGAACTCAGAATCCCATGAAGACAGAAGGTTACCTTTATGAAGTATTTGTAAATACTTGGTAAAGCTAAAATTCATGTGAGTATCTTCTCAAAAGATGGAATTTCATCTAATAGCTATGTATTCTGGAAGACAAAAATACTAGTATCAGGATTGTCATTTTTATGTTGCCTTGTCATGAACCATAGGGGAAATTCTCTTGCTTACTGCTGATTAAAATAAAAGTCCTTTAGGAATGTAAATTTCTCCAGTAGAATGCATCTGTACTTTGAGGAAAAAAGAAGTGTATTTACATGGTATAATAATTGTTTTGTCTACAGTGAGAGTATTTTCTTTTTCCAAAGCATGTTATTTCTAACTTGGGACTGGAGAAAGTGTATCTAGATTAACTCTAACATTATTAATTTTTATATTGAATTTTTAAACATTAAATCTGTTTTTTATCCTTCTAACTTTATTTTTAATCAACCTATCCCAGAGATCTGGTTGAACATACATTATGGTTTGCTCCTTTTTGTCCTACAATCTTTATTTCTTACAGCTCTTTCTATAGTTTCTAAAGTGAACCGCCTTTCCCACTGGTCTTGCTGTGGGAATCCAACATCATGACAATCACAGAATGAGTATTCAATGCACACTTATTGGTAACAAAATTCAATGAGATAACATTGCTTCAACTTGTAGATAACTTAGTTTTCCTATTACATTATTACAGTATTAATTTTGTAGATTTTACTGTGATCCTGACTTTAAATATAACTCAAATTAATAAATAGCATTTTATTCCCACTATTACTAGGCATTAAGAATTTTTTTACAGATGTTTATTTGAAACATCATCATTAATCTGTTTCTATATTTTTTTTGAGAAGGAAGCCACGTTTATAAGTACTTTGCTGCTAAAACCTATTAGAATCTGTAAAAATTAACGTACCACAAGATTAAATTAGCTGCAAAGAGGCTGATCTGGCACTGGAAAGAGGCATAATGACATAACTATATTTCACAAAGAAGCTGTCTACTGGGGTGTTGCCTAGGGCTTCCTTAGCATTTTCTTTGATTCAAGGACAGCTTTTTTTTCCCCTCTAGAAAGCAAAAACAGACATTTTATCATAGGGCTATGGGATATCGGTTGCAATTTCCCTTTCCTAGAATTTCATTGTTGATGTTTTCGTATTCACCCTTTCAATCACACACATGTGGATTTAGATGTGTAAAATGTGAATAAATTACATTAAATTAAATACATAACACACACGTACATGCACACACACATCCACATATACATACACAGGGGCATATACCTATATGTGAGATGCTTTCCAAAGACTAGCAGAACCTGTTATTTTTTTTCAAATTATTCAGTCATGTTTCATTTTACTTTTCCATCATGAAGAAATTTGATTAACCTTGACATTGACCCTTCACATAATGAAGTTCAAGTTTTTGAACTTCAACTATAAAAACATATTTTAAGAATGAATAGCAGTGCTGAGACACTCATATCTCCCCAGTGGCTCCTCCTGGCTTTATTATGTGATAATTATCTGTTTCTTAGATAGACCTCACTTTCTTTAGACAGGCTAAAAGATCATTTTTATTCTCTACACTTTTCTATCATGGTAGGAATAGGCAGAATAAGGAATAAATGAACTAATGAATAAAAAAAAGTGCATTAAGATCTCTGGTTTCATAAAATGAATCAAGCTCAATTAGGACCAGCAAAAATGTTTTAGTTAACCAAAATAAAATAGAGCAAAAAATTATTGAATTGAGAGAGATTTTTAAATGTGTTTTTACATTTGTTTGCTTTTTGTTTGCATGTGTATATATGTATTTGGTGTGTATATATGTATTTGATGTGTATATATGTATTTGATGTGTATGTATTTGGTGTGTATATATGTGTTTGGTGTGTATATATGTGTTTGGTGTGTTTTTAATTGTAGAGCACACAGTGGTAGTGTTCACTGACATGCGATTCACAAGAAAGATGCATAAAGTGAGTGGTGAATATAATTAAGTTGTTATTCTAACGAAGAAAAGTCAACATGATTTATTTCAAAGTAAAATAAACATGTTTTCAAAGAGCATACACAAATATGATAATATTATTTTTGTATCAACACATTGTTTTTCAAACAGTACATTTTTCCTGGTCATATCATAACTGACTAATATGGACCTAATCACAGATGTATTTTAGAAAGGGTAGAAATTAAAATAAGACAGTTTCCAAAAACAAAAACAGTAAACCTCAATGATTCCTTTGTGTGTTTTCTTGTATCTGGTCCAATCAAGTACAGTGTTGTTTTTCTGCTTTTCAGTCTGGTTATACAGCTAACGCCCTGCCAGTAGATAAATAAAGCCCTCAGTATGCATATTTATGAGCAGATATCAAAATTATTTGCATTTTTTTAATAAATCTGATTCAGAAAAATATAAATTGCTAAAATAAAAAGGGTCTAGATATAGCTCTTTATTTGAAATAAAGTATTACAAGTTTTGTTTTACAGTTTTTTGCTGTTTAAAAAATATTATAAAAAATAAATTCCCCCAAAAATCATTATTTTATTTCATAAGAAAAGAGTAACTGCATCATTTTTATTAATGTTCATAAATGAGACTTTAAAACCAACTAATTATCCTTCATGTAAAATATTTTCATATAAATAAAAGTTTATGTCATCAGTGCTTTGCTCCACTGAAATGGACATTTTTATATTTCTGATTTAAATTGGAAGTAATTTAAATACTGAAAAAATAAGAAAGACAAAGAAGGACAGAAAGAGACAGAGACCAGATAATCAGGAAGCAGGGAGAAAGAAAGCCACATAGATAATTAGAGATATTTCTGACTGGGCTTGCTTATCCAAATGACAAGAATGATTTCAGCAATGAAATTTGAAGTGTTGACTGACTCAACTTTATAATTCATCTATTACTCTCCTAGAGGCCATTAGACTAGCAGTAAAATGACAAAGATATTTCTGTACTGATCAATCTTCAAACATTGTAGTGCCTGTGTTTTCTTACCTGGGAGCTTTGTGCAAGGTTGACAGTTACAGGCATTCTCTGTGGCAACCACAGACCACCTCAGTATACTGAAGAGCTCTTAAATTCCGTTTTTCTTTCCTTTCAGAGTCTGTAGTAAACCTGTTCATTCTGAAGAAGAGTTCAAACAGAAAGTTAGGTCTCCATGTAAATTAAATTAAACAAATATTTAATCCTCAAAGACTTAAGAGATGTGTAGGAAGTTTCCAATTAAGCATGTTCCCAGATCATGAAACCTCTGATGTACCTGCAATTTTTCCAGGTGCATGGTGCACCTGTCATCATGCACGTATGATTTTTCTGCTGATTCTTGCTGGAAGATGTGGATGTGTCTCATGCATCCTGCTTCTTGTATACTTGCCAAATACTGTGAATATAGAATGGAGAAATTTATTCTAGAATGCAATGTGGTCATTCCCACAGGTGATTTTACAGAAATAAAATCTACCATGATTTTCTCAGCAATGATCAAGCCAAATTCGAGGCATATAAGCAGTCTTCAACATGAAACCTCCCTAAAACATCTTAATAAATGAAAATTCAGTATTTTAAGTGATTACATGACAAACCACTTATTCTTTCTGCAAGTTCTTTCCAGGGTGTGTATGTGTGAGGGAAAGGGAGGTCTCATTGATATTTTCAGTTTAACAAATAGCAGTAATTACACTGCCTACAATTTTATTGAGAACAATGCAATAATTTTAATAGCTGAACAAGCAAGAGTTTTTAGAGAAAGGTGATCACCTTACACACAGGATTTCCTTTCATCTTTCTAACATATGAATTAGCATTTGTATCTACATTTTTGCATAATTTTATTTTCACCTAAAAATGTAGATTGTTATTGACATTTTCACATAGCATTATGTTAATTCATACGGAAATTGAAATCTGGGAGTTTTAACTTATTTTTTCTGTTTTCATTATATTTCAAAATATACAAAATTTTGATTCGTTGGTGCTTTGCCACTTTCATTAATAATTTCCTCTGGTACAAGAAAAAAACTTAGTAGGTAAAGGTGAGACAAACAGCAATAAAAATACAGGTTAAGTATAATTAAGAGTTGCCTAAGATCATCCAGTAACTAAGTAGCTTGCCAGGTTTCTGAAACTAGACAAGCAGGCTTACATGCTAACACACATAAATTCTACATCATATTGTTGCTAGCAAAATAAAAACTGAGTAGACACAATGTTTATTTTATTTTAGGGCATATCTGCCATATTGCATATATTAAAATGTTACCTGGTGAAACTCCATCTCTACTAAAATTACAAAAATCAGCTGGTTATGGCGGTGCGTGCCTATAGTCACAGCTGCTCGGAAGGCTGAGGCAGAAGAATCACTTGAACCTGGGAGGTGGAGGTAGCAGTGACCCGAGATCATCCCACTGCACTCCAGCCTGGGTGACAGAGTGAGACCCTGTCTCAGAAAAAAACAAAACAAAACAAAACAAAAAAACAAAACAAAAAAAATCCTATAGTCCTCGTGTTGTACCTTAAATCTGTATATTTGTTCATTATGCATATCTGTTACCTTGTATCCTCTAACCTACATCTCCCTATTTCCCATCCCGCTCACCCACTCCTGGTAACCAATTTTATTCTCTATCTCTGTAGATTTGGCTATTTTTTTTAGATTCCACATATAAATGAGAGCATACAATATTTTTCTTTCTGCGTTTGGCCTGTTTGGTTCATCATGGTTGGGGCAAATGGCAGGATCTTTTTTTTTCATTGTTTTCCATTGTATCTGTATAGCAAAATGTTTTTATCAGTTCATCCATCTAGAGGCTCTTCCTTTGTTTTTGTGTGTTGGCTATTGTAAGTGATGATGCAATGAGCACGAGATTGCAGAAATCTTTATGAAAATTAAATTAATTTTTTTTGGATATAGACCCAGAAGAGGGACTACTTAGTCACATGTTAGTTCTATTTTTAATATCTTCAAGAACATCCATACTGTTTTCCATAATGGTGGCACCAATCTACATTCCCATTAAAAGTGCATGAGTTCCTTTTCTCCACACCATGAGAAACAATTTGTTATCTTTTGACTTTTTGATAATATTCATCCTAACAGGTGTGAGGTAGTACTCCACAGTAGTTTGATTTGCATTTCTCTGGTGATTAATGATATTGAGTACCTTTTCATACACTGGTGGATTCTTTTTGTGTTTCTTTGGAGAAATGTTTATTACAGTCTTTTGCCTATTTTTTAAGTGCATAATTTGTTTTTTCACTATTGTAATGTATGAGTCATTTATACATTTTGGATGTTAACCCCTTAGCATATAGATGGTTTGCAAATATTTTTTCCAAATCCATAGGCTGAAGTTTCGTTTTGGTGATAGTTTCCTTTGGTGTGTAGAAGCTTTTTAGTTTGATTTAGTAGTTCCATGTATTTATGTTTGCTTTTTTAGTCTTTCCTTTTGGTGTGATATTAAAAAGAAATCATTGTCAAGACTAATATCCAGGACCTTTTCTTCTATGTTCTCTTCTCGTAGTTTTATAGTTTCAGGTCTTATATTGAAATATTTTATCCAGGCCCAGTGGCATATTCAGTTGTTATACTAGGAAATTAGTCATTTGAACCCACTCACTTTTATGTGTAAAAGTTGTTCATAAGTAAAGTTTCTACCCCATTATTCTATCTTATAAAAATGTAATAATTGAAGTTTATTTTAAATGTGACTTAATCTTATTGCACAAATTATTATACATTGCTATTTGGTGAATAACAACAAGAAAAATGACTTTAAATAAACAACAAACAACAAAGAGTCTTTACTAAATAACATATAAAACCTCAACTACTATATGCACACAAGTATGTGAATACATATTTACAAGCACTGTAAACTCATTTTAGAAATATAATTTCAATGTAACATAAAACCAAGTAAAAACAGATTAATATTATAGGAAGACTGAGCATCATAGACAAGAACTCAATCCTAGATTACTTGAAAAATGTAGTATTATAAAAACAGTTGTGTGATCTACAGAATGGTAGTTTGCCAATTGCTATTGTATCTTCTAGAAATATTTGCTCTGATTGTATAGCAGCTTGTTTAAATCCAAGTATCCAGTGGTACTCAATTAGTGACTTTCAAACTCCTTGTATATGATCCACTTTCACTAAAAATGGCCCATGTTTCATCAAGAAGATTATTCTCTAGTATTAGGTCCTCAGGTACTGGGTTTGCTTTATGAATATGGACCAAAGTATTACATATTATTCATGATAAATTGATTTTGTTTGTTTGGCAAGTTAAATAACCAGAGAAACAAATGGCAGCATTCTTGCTTCCCAATCATTGTAAAATTCATCTAGTAAGACAAGAACATAGTGGCCTTGCCTGTAAACTTCAATTATCAGTACGCTAACATTGGGCCAACCCCCAGAGAGACCAAATGTTTTACACTCTGACACGTACTCCTCTTCTGACCATCAGTTTTGGCTGACCTAATGGAATACAGTTAATCCTTGAACACGTGGAGCCACAGCAGTTAACTTGCTCAATCTTGCCTGTAACAATTCAGTTAGCAAGTTCCCGTGGACATTCTGTACCTCAGAAGAATTATCCAGGGATATTTTTACTATGCCTGTTTTCTAATCACATTGGCAAATCTAACTGTTTGGAGAAGAGAATATCATTACCCTTGCTGAGAAGAAAGGTCAAATTTATTAACAATCCCATATGTCTACATTCATAAATTGTTATTTCTTGTATGTGATAGTGATTATGGTTAAGCAAAGGCTTTAAATCTTTGCTAGAGAGTAATAGTCAAGATTATATTTTTTTTGTCTACTCATCCCAGAATGAATCTGGCAAAAATTGCAAACAATTACCAGGTCAGTAGTAAGCCAGATTGATAAATTAAGAAACCAGGGTCCACAGGAAGGTTAATATGAACATAATTATTCACAAAAGTGTAAGGTAACATGTCAGTGAGTCAATGACTCACTGTGCTCTAAGCACATGAAAGCAGATACACAAAATAGAGGGATATTTTAAAAACAATGCGGATCCCAATAATACAGTTCAAAGCCTACAAAACTGTGTATAAGAAAAGGCAATTTATCTGCAGCATTTTTTTTACTTGTTGGCTAAACCCTATTGCAGAAATTAAAATAAATCTGTTTAATTTGTATTGTCACATTAAGAAAATAAATAACAACACTAGAGACTAGTATTATTGGATATATATTGTTCATTAGCACAAGAAAGAATAATTATTTCAAACAAAATTGATCCATTTCACACATTTTTCTTTTTTAATAGAAAGAGTGACTTAAGTTTCTGTTATCAGTTTAGTATCCCACAATATTTCTGACTTTTAATTATGTGTGTTCTTGTCACCCATTTATTTGTCTTTCCCATATGTCCCCATGCGCAAAACATGTCTGGAGAGAAAGAAACAGCCACAATCAGAGTGGGGCTCCAAGAAAATAGCAACGTTTCTTTTATTCTGGTACTATTAAGTCCTTAATTGCTAATTTCACCACCTTTAAAAAGCAAATATATTATCTGATGAATAACCTCTTAATAGGTATAAACAGCCAGATTTCTAACTGTCCTGTATTTCAAAATTTACGTCAAACATGTTCCCCAAATTCTTCATTTAGAGAACAAACTCAAGCATCATTTATACCTCTAAGTTAAGAGAAGAAATTAGAAATAGTATGACTTATATTATGTGACTAAATTATTCTGGAGTGGAAATTAAGCTCTAATTTTTTCTAATCAGACCAGTGCTTTTGCATAGCACTCCATGCCATGTAATTTTATTTCTTAGTATTTTAAGATACCATTGTTCTCTGACTTTGTTTATCAAAACAAATGTCTACCTTTCCCAAACTCTTACAGAATGATAAGAGGATACTCCTCATTTTGAACATTTTCTCCTGAGTCATAGGCCCTGCTTGACATTCTTCAAGGATCAGATGAAAATCCTCTGTTTACGTGTGTATGTGTGCTGTGTGTATGGGGTTGGAGGTGGGTAAGATGAATAGAGAGAGTGGGAGAGAGATAAATCTTCTCTAAGCATCTTTATCTGCAAATACTTATTCTTCTAAACCCTTTGTCACTTTCACTGCTTATTAAGGTTCATAGCACATAAAATTTCAGGCTGGCTCTGTGGGTGTGTGTGTGTATGACTGTGTATGTGTGTGTCTAATTCACTTTCTACATATATTTTGTTATTACCACCAAATTCAACTTTTAAATTTTCTTATATTCTTAGGTTGTTCGAACAGCAGTTAGCACAATGGGATTTTTTATCCTAGGTGCTTGGCAAATATGACTCAATTGAGTAATTTTTAGGAATGCTAGTCTTTCTGTCTGACTGTCACAAACCCCTGCTCTCATTTTTTTCCATTTATGAAAGGAGATATTTAAGTAAGTGTCTTGTCAGTCCTGCCACACTGGTAGCAGAGGACCCCGTAACATCAGCTACACCATTGAGCACACTCAGGCATTATTTTCAAATACCATCATAAAATATGCATTCATGCTCCAGGTTGTCAAGATAAGTAGTGGGATTGGAGGCTTATATGGATAACACAGTTTGAGGGATTGGGACAAGTTCCCTGAGGAAGAATAAAGCTGAAAGTTATAGTTAATCAAAGATGAACATGAAAGTCCTTAGTGTTAACATTTCTAAAATCAAATATTTGCATCGCTGGTACTTTGGGCCTGTGAGTTTTCACATAATTTTTGTTTACTAACTGAATTAGAGATTAGGTTAGTTATTACTAACCAAATCATTAGTTATTACTAATCTAATCATTATTACTGCGTTAAGTTTATGCACTAATTTGAGGACACATTTCTAGTACAGCTTTTTAAGAAACATTTTACCATTTTATCTCGAAAGGATTTTAGACTTATAGCAAAGTTGTAACAACATTACAGAAAGTGCTTGAATGGCATTCATCCCTCTTCCTGTCATGTTAACATCACATGTAAGAATTGTAAACCCAATAAATGAGCAATGATATAATACCATCCTTTAAACCACACACTTATATTTGAATTCCGTTATGATTCTCACTAATATGGTTTTCTGACCCAGAATTTAATCCAGGATCACACAATACATTTAACAGTAATGTCTCTCATTTTCTTCAGCTTGTGGTAGTTTTTCTGTTCTTTTTTTTTTTCATTACTTTGACACATTTAAAAAATACTGATCAGGTAAGTTTGGAATGTCTCTCATTTTGTATTTGTCTGAAATTTTATTATCATTAGTTTGAGGTTATTCATTTTTGGCAAATAATGTTTTTCTTCTCTTCTTAGTGTATCATATCAGAAGATACTTGATTTTGACATGTCTTATCTGTGGTAACCCATATTGCTTGGTTAAGATAGTGACTGCTAGATTTCTTCATCATAAATATATTATTCTGACTTTTGTACTTTGAGAGTATGCAATATTCTATTCCTTCTTAAAGTTTTACCCACTGATTTTAGATCTATTGCTACATTTTGACTTACAACAATTACGACTGTTGATGTTCACCAGTGGTGATTCCATTTTTCCCTAATCTCTTCTACATTGATTAGCTGAAATTCTTCTGTAAAACAAACAAAGACAAAAAGACTTATTTATACCTATATTTGTCTGTTCTCATTCTGCTAATGAAGACATACCTGAGACTGGGTGATTTGTAAAGAAAAGAGGCTTAATTGATTCACACTTCTACATGGCATGGGAGGCCTCATAATCACGGAACAGCAAGAAATGTCTTACATGGTGGCAGACAAGAGAGAATTTGTGTATGGGAACTCCCATTTATAAAACCATCAGATCTTGTGAGACTTATTTATTACCATAAGAACAATATGGGGGAAACTGCCCCCATGATTCAATTATCTCCACCTGGCCCAACCCTTGACACTTGGGGATTATTACAATTTAAGGTGAGATTTGGGTGGGGACACTGCCAAACCATCTCAATACCCATTCAGTTATTTATTCCAGAAAGTAAAGTCTGACCTCTGTTTTGATGTATATCACTGACTTCTTTTTGAGCCTCATTATATATTTCATAAAATATAATGTATTTATTTCTTTTCTTTTTAAATAGTTTTTATTTTTAATTATTATGGAAAATAATAGTTGTACATATTTATGGGACATATGAAGTATTTTGATTAAATACTGAGAATTTTATTTGAATTTTTAAGCCCCATTACTTACACATACAGAAGATCTTCCAATAATGTGGTTTCATTCAACATTGTTTAATTATAACATTGATAAGAAAAAACTTGATTCCTGATGGCTAAGGCCTCTATCTGTGTAGAGTTTTCATGTTCTCTTTATGTCTGTGTAAGTTTTCTCTGGATTCTCCAGTTTCCTCCTACATCAAACAGATGTGCTCTTTAGGCAAATTAGTTTGTTTAAATTTTCCCCCTCTGGGTGTGTGAGTGGGTGTGTGAGTGGGTGTGTGAGTGTGCCCGGAAATGGAATGGCCAGTGTTGGTTCCTGCCTTGTTCCCAGAGCAGTCATGGTAGGCTCCAGCAATTTGTCACCCTAAACTGGAATAATCATATGAAAAAAGAATAGAATGGATGAATATAATTTATTTCCAAATAAGAATTTTTCAGGCATACAATATGTGATGGTTAATATGAGTGTCAACTTGATTGGATTGAGGATGCAAAATATTGATCCTGAGTATATCTTGAGGGTGTTGCCAAAGGAGATTAACATTTGAGTTCACAGGCTGGGAAAGGCAGATTCACCCTTAATCTGGGTGGACAAAAATCTAATCAGCTGCCCTGTGCAGGCAGAATAAAAAGAAGACTGTGAAAATACTAGACTGGCTTAGCTTCCCAATCTACATCTTTCTACTGGGCTGGATGTTTCCTGCCCTCAAACATCAGACTCCAAGGTTCTTCAGCTTTGGGACTTGGACTGGCTTCTTGCAGTTGGCCTATTATGGGACCTTGTGATCATGAGAGTTAATACTCTTTAATAAACTCCCCTTTTGTGTGTATATATATATATATATATATATATATGTTTACATACATGTACATATATTGTGTAATATGTTGTTTTTACATGGTATCAAATTGACTTATACATTGTATTAGACACATATAAAACAGACCAGTAAACACAGGAAAAATGTATGCTGACAAGCTTGAAGACACTATTTTATTTTACCAATAATTTTATAACCAAATTATTTATTAATTACTTAAGTCATGAGAACTAGGAAACTATTTGGGCTTATTTATGAGTACTCATTTAAGTAAGATACGGTTTGGCTGTGTTCCCACCCAAACCTCCTCTTGAATTCTCATACGTTATAGGATGGGTTCAGTGGGAGGTAACTGAATCATGGGAGCAGGTCTTTCCTGTGCTGTTCTTATGATAGTAAAAAAGTCTCATTGGATCTGATGGTTTTAAAAAGGGGAGTTTCCCTGAACAACTCTCTTCTCTTGTCTGCCACCATGTAAGATGTGCCTTTAACCTTCCACTATTATTATGAGGCATTCCCAGCTATGTGGAACTGTAGGTCCATTAAACCTCTTGGTAAATTGTCCAGTCTCAGGTATATTTTTATCAGCAGTGTGAAAATGGACTAATACAATGTATAAGTCAATTTGATACCATATAAAAACAACATATAACACAATATATGTACATGTATGTAAACATATAAACACATATGCACTCACACTCAAAGATCTAATAGTTTTCACTTTAGAGCTTCAGACTTAAAATAGTAATATAAATTCGTTTGTTTATAAATAATGGATCCAAATTATGTCTGATAAAATTGAGAACTGTTCATGTGGCTAAACTCTTCTTGCTAAGATGGAAAATATATTGAATGCCATGAACCAAAATTTTGGCTAAAGCTGTTCCCACAAAAATTTGATTTTTAAAACCTCTTTAACCTTTTTTTAATTCATCAAATGAGCTTACGTTTAAATTTTTAATGTTTACATTGTAGCTACAACTGGCTGAACTGTATGAAAAACACAAAATCTCCAAAGAGCCTTGAATTAGTGACACCATAAACAATGAGTTTTAACTCAACACCATTAGAAAAGTGAATAGATTCAAAGGAAGCAGAAAAACATAGCTAGACAGAGAACTTGGCTGACTCTACATATTAGCTCTATAGCTGCAGGTTGGTCATTGAAACTCTAAGTTTTTCTTGATGTAATTTGACCATCAGTTTAAGATATGCGTAAGAACAGACCATAATATGTAGGTTTCTGGAAGTCTAGCCAACCCAGCATGTTTTAATGTTTTAGAATTCAATTTTTTATCATTTTAGTATTAAATGACATTTAGTATGAAATGTCATTTAGTATTAAATCTCTTGTAGTAAACCCTTCCATCTTGGGAGGTACTTGCAAGTATAGGCTATGTGTGAGTTATACATCAAGCCTGCAAGACTGTTGACTATTTATTTCCCATTGGGAAATGTCAGTGAAGTGAGAATACTAGTGAGAAATGTGGTGGATCAAGTGTCCTCTTTTGAGTATTGCCAATGACTGTCACTCCCATTACATGTTTCAGCTTCTCCACCTGGTTGCCTAAAGCAATCATGGGGACTCAAAGCACTGAGAGACTGACCCTGACGTGTGTCCATGGAAGAACCAATTCTTCATTACTTATGACAAAGAATTTTCTACAGGACCACTGCACATCATAAAGACTGTACCTCTGACACTTCCACAAGACCTCTGATCACCAGAAATGCCAAATCAGAATCCGGCTGAAAGGATTCTGAGTGTCTCTTGTCTGCAGAGTTAACACAGGTCAAACCCACATAAATTATTAATAATTTCTGTCCTCCTGAGCCTTATTTACAGAGTCAAATTGAAAGGGAAAGCATCAATATAGCCTAGCCAATCTGACAGCCTCTCATATTTATTCTTCCTACTATCTATCAACTAGGGGACTTTTCCTTCTTGAGAAATAAAAAAAATCTCGAGAAAGACCTTATCCCTTGTCAAGGAGTAAGAGCAACTAGCTGAACAAAACTCAAGTTTGTTAACTAAATGGGAATTCTGAGACACAGGAGAGACACATCCAGTTGTCTGTAACTGTGAAGGAGCCAGAAGGACCAGAGGGACCAAGTGCTGGTACCAAGATGGCAGGTCCCTGCAGTGTTTCAGACAACCCTGAATAGTCTGCTCTGAGTCACTTTGTGGTTGTCATGATTGCTGATTAAAAGAAAAAAATAATAAGCTTTTAAAGAATTAAAGTTAGTTTTATTCCGAAGTCTTACTCAGCACTATAGACTGAACTAACCTCTGAAAGAGCAGCCCTTTAGAAAGGTTCTATTGGACAGTTCTAGCACAATATTTCAGCCCTGTTTACATACAGGTGGCAGAAATTTTAGACATTTTATTAGAATTGGTTAGGAAAAATAAACAGATACTTTGTGCAAAACCACATTCAACTTTCTCAGACATTCAATTAAAGTAAATAACATCAAAGTTTTGGTGTAGGAGTAGGAGTAGATCTGGTATAGATTACTAACATCATCAGATGTTATCTCCTGTATAGGAAAAAGCAAAGACTAGGTTATTTGCTGTTTAAGAAATATAATGACTCAAATAAGGGATGTGGGAGAGTATGTCTTCTATCCAGTTTTGTCTTCAAAGCATCTTTTTGGAAAGCTGCACATTGTCAGAGAGTGAAGGGTTGTGAAAGTATGTTAACAAGCAGAAACCAGCAAACGTGTCTTCTTACATTTGCTACTTTGTCTCGCAATAATTATCCTGCTTGTTTTTATTAATCTTTCTTAAATGTGTATAGCTCACCTTTATTTTAATGTTTAATTTTAGAAGTGTTTGGGGTCTTTATTTCAAAGGTTAGTAATTTTACTTTTTTTTTGACAAGACATATGCTATAGGAATTTACCTCTTGTTTTTATCAATTCGCCTGTGGTAACATTTGTTTTCTCACACATCATTTCACTTAAAAGTCAAAGTTTCCAAGAACCTATCAAAGACAGTAAATGAGGACTTCCTGTATCTTGCCAATTTTTGTTAGATTACTAGTTAATTTCAGGGCAAGCAAGGAAGAAACACTATATTTTATTTACCTATGTATTAATTCATATTATTTCTTTCAAATATGAATCGAAGTAATAGAATAAATGCCTGAATTGAAAAGATTTCGTAGATTTCAAAGTGTCTTTTTACTTTTCCTAACCAATTCTTATAAATTACTAAAAGAAAACTTTTTTTGTGAAAGTAGGGGAATGATTTCAACTTGACTATGCTTTTTTTATTCTCAAAGTGACTGGTTAAACTACAAGATATGTTGTGGAAGTTGCCTAAATCCTACTGAGCAAATGACAGCAATGGTCCAGAATTGGTTTGGGATTTAGGAAAGTTTATAAATAATATCACTTTTATAACCTATTATAATTTTAAAAACTAGAAATGCACTCTGTTATTTGAATTGCAGGAGACGAATAAAAGCAAAGTGAAAATACAACAATTAACTTTGTTAATTATTTATATCTATAATCACTCTAAATTATATATTTGATAACATCATGGCAACTTGCATCAAAGAATAGCTAAATCTTAATCTTTAATATTGGCTCCTTTGGTAAAAGGTAACTTTTTAAATGCTTCCCATAATGATAATAGGATTATATTTTCCAACTTTTAATTCTTTATAAGTGACATTTTTTGATGATTTAAGTTGTTTTAATTTACTTTGCAAATTGGTAATAATTAAAACATTCATGCTTCTAAAGCAGGAAAGTGTATTTTGATTAATTAAGGGCCAGTGCCTGAAGAATATGTTTGCTGTTGATGCTGTGAGTTGTTCTGTATGAGCAGTTAATACCATAAGAAATGTAAGATAACATAACTATCATTTTATTGATGTTCAAGAATGATAAAAATATGCTAATAATTAAGAGTCAAAAATTATGGTCCAAATATTTCTGATGCTGATAGCATATGCTGTAATCTGTAAAGAAAAAAATAAATAAACTTAGATGAAACAGTTTTGTGTGGTATTTGCTTTCTATTAAAATTCTTCTTCAGGGCTAATTTGCAATATTTTATTCCTGACTGGCTAAAGGTGTAATTAATGATTTGCTAAAGCATATTTTACATGTATAAATAACACAAGTACCTAAACTATTCTACAATGAGCTATTTGGATGTTGTGATGTAAAGTAGTTTCCTAGTTTCTTGGCCATATACCTCTGAAATTAAAGTGGATTTCTTTTGTTTACAAGTGTACAATAATATAATAAAGAGATACATCCATGACTAGATCTCAAGATGCCAGAAAATAAAAAACTAAAACCTTCTGTTAAAAGACAATTAATTATATTTATGTTATAGTTATTGGCCATTTTATTTAGGTTAAAAGTATTACAAACACATAGTTCTTTTGTCTTGTTTTACTCTTGCTTTGAGATAAAGCACAATATAGAGATTTGATATCAAATTTTATCCTTTAATAGAACAGATTTGTCTCACTAAAATGACAATTTTAATGTAGTATCTGAAAGACTAGTATTTGTCAAAAACACTGTATTTGGCTCTATTTATGAGGAATGCCTGATGCTTTCAGCAGCTTTACCAAGCCTGAGATCCCAGTTACCCAGCCTCTCCCAACCTGAGCTCCAAGTTAGTCAGGACAGAGACAGTCTTTCAGGCAGCTCCAGACCCTTTAGAAAATTGTAAATATTGTCTGCTCTTCTCCTTCCAGGTCGATTCAAGGGAGATAAGTGACAATTGGGCCTACATGCCACCTTCTTCAAACCAAGACCAAAATAACCCAGAACTGGAGAGAAAGTGGAAGAAGATGAAGCAAAAATGCCACAAAAGTGAGTTTTCTTTGTTTGTTCATTTACTTGAAGCTGTAAACTTTTTACCATTTTCCATTGCTTCTATATAGTTATTGTATTCATTTTCAAACTTTTAAAAAATATTTCTGTGGGGAACCAAAACTTGAGCTTCCTGGTTTACCACCTTGCTAATTTTACAGGCTGATGTTACTTGTTAAGGATGTTTCTGTTTGTGTTCAGGAGATATATGTAGATAAGAGAGACAAGGTCTGTAGTTTTTGATATCTTAAGAAATTTTTTTCTTGTAATTGTTTACTAAATCTGGGTAATGAGATAATGGTGGGCTCACAGAATGAGTTAGAAAATACTTTTAATATTTCTATTTTGGGAAGAGAATATAGAGAATTAGTATTACTTCTTTCTTAAATGCTGGGTTGAATTTATTGGTGAATAATCTGTAATTAAGTATGTTCTTTTTGGAAGATTACTAATTAGTTATTAAATTCCTTTATAGAGGAATACTACCCAGATTATCTATTTCTTTTTGTATAAGCTTTGGTGTTTTTTTGTCTTTCCAGCAATTTAAAAATTTTAACTTTGTCAAACTGTGGCCGTAAAATTATTTGTAATAGTCAATTGTGATTATCTTTATGGTATCAACTGTAATGACCCCTTTTTCATTTCTCATCTTGGTAATTTGTGCTTTTGCTCTTTGTTTTTTTCCTTTTGCCATGTTAGAGTTTGATCAATCTTTTAGATATTTCTAGTGAACAGTTTTTGATTTAGTTTATTTTCTGTATCATTGTCCTTTTTAAAGTTGTTGATTGTATTAGTCTGTTATTACACTGCTACAAAAAACTAACTGAGGCCGGGTAATTTATGAAGAAATGAGGTTTAATTGACTCTCAGTTCCACATGCTGTACAGGACACGTGGCTGCTGAGGCCTCAGGAGACTTACGATTGTGGCAGAAGGTCAAAGGGAAAGCAAGCATATTTTCACATGGTGGTAGGAGAGATAGAGAAGGGGGAAGTGCTACACACTTTTAAAAATCAAATCTCCTAAGAACTTACTCGCTATCATGGGAACAGCAAGAGGGAAATGCACACCCATGATCTCATCACCTCCCACCAGGTCCTTTTCCCAACATTGGGAATTATAATTTGACATGAGATTTGGGTGGAGACATAGAGCAAAACCGTACCATTAATGTGTTTTCTACTTTTTCTTATTTCTTTGTCTTGACTTGTTTAGGCTTAAATTGCTCTTCTTTTTATGCTTTCTATGGTGGTGGTTTGGTTTATTGATTTTAGTACATTTTTTCTAATATTGCATTTGATATTCTATACTCTAAGCACTGCTTCTCTAACATATTACATATTTTGATAATTATATTTTCATTTTGAGTTAGTTTAATACTTCTTTCCCTCAAGACTTTCCATCTGACCTATGCATTATTTAGGAATGTGTTATTCAATATCTTAGTGTTTGTGTATTTTTCTTGTATGTTCTTATTATTGACTACTAATTCAATTAAATTATTTTCAGGGAGCATATTTTAAATATAATTTCCATTATTTTGTATTTGTTAGCATTTGCTTTATGACTTAAGATAATCTGTATTGATGAATATCCATTCACACTTGAAAATATTCATTCTTACTGTTGGTAGGTGGAATAAATGTTCATCATATAATTTTGCTTTTGGTATTCAGTTCTTCCTCAATCTTGCTAATTTTTGCTAGTGAACTGACAGAGAGGTTTTGAAGTTTCAAAACGTAACAGTAAATTCGTCTACTTCTTTTAGTTCAATCAGATTTTCTTCGTGTGTTTTGCAGCCATTGTTTGGTGCATGCACATGTAATTTTGTTATACCTTCTTGATGAGTTGATATTTTTATTTTTATATGATGTCCCTCTTTGCCTTCTGGTAATTTTGTTTGGGTCTTTAATCTACATTGCCGGATATTAAAATAGGCACTCCAGATTTCTTTTGATTAGTTTTATATGACAGTGTTTTTCATCTTTTTACCATTAACCAACATACATAATTATATTTTATGTGAGTTCTGGTAGACATAATATTTCTCTATCTTTTATTTAAGGATTCTAGACTATATTTAACGTAATAATTAATTTACATTAACTTACGCTAACATATTGTATCATTATCGATAAGTATTTGTTCCTTCAGTTTTTGCTTCCTTCTTTTTATCTTCCTATGGGTTATATAAACATTTTTGATATTCTAATGTTAATCTGTAGTTTATTATATTGAAAATGTCTCTGTATATTTTTCATTGATGGCTCCAGGGAAAGCAATACACTTATAGAATATATTAGAATCTACTATTATCAACATTTTATCTCTTCAAGAGAAATACAAATTAAGCTCCAACCACAATTGTTAGATAGCTGTCTTAAATACCGTCAGAAAATACTGTTCCATTAAATTTACACATTTCTGCAATTTGGCTTTTTGGGCAAAATAAATTGAGATGCTAAAGAAGGTTTATTTTCTTTCATTCTGCTCAGGATGGTGTCACCTGTATCATTTCTACATAAACTCTCAGACTTACAATTTCAGAGTTCTTTTGTCACAAAATATATCCCCTTTGTACATGAGGTGTAAGTCTCCAGCTTTCACCACACTGCCCCCAAGGAGAGAATAACTGTGTGTGATAAACTGATGTGATCATTTCTAAAATAATCTTTCTGATCTTTTCTCTAGAAATCTCATAATTGAATTCAATATAGTATCAAAATTATCAATATTAAAAATTTTATTAAATGTTAACTCTAACAGATATTGACAACTATCTCAATGTTAAAATTTTTGCTTTTGACAGTCAAACACAATCTTAAAATCTGAATAAGAGAATAATAATGTATTATATTTACCCATATAGTTACTCTTTCTGTTCTCTCTTCATTTATAATTCTCCAATATATATTTTAATATATTTGTCCTTTAATATGTATATTTTTTCTTCTCTTAATATATATATTTTTTTCTTTCCCTAGAACTCCCTTTAGCTAAGTTTCAGCATATGGGCTTGTGGCAAAACTTTTTAGCTTTGGATCATAGGAGACTATCTTTATTTAATCATAATTACTAAAGATTGTTCTTTCTGGATATAGAATTTCATGTTGATAACGCTTTATTTCAGTACTGAAAAATGTTATGTCAGTTCATTCTTGCCTCCATGGTTTCTAATGAGAAACCTGTTGTTTTTCAAGGTGTTATTCTCCTATAGGTAATGTTTTGTTTCACTAAGTCTGCATTAAGATGATTCTCTTGTTTTTAGAAAGAATTTTGCCAGCAAAATATCTCTGCATGGTTTACTTTGTGTTTATCTTGTTTAGAATTGCTCAAGTTCTTACATTCATGTTTGTGTCTTTGCCAAAGTGGAGAAATATTTAGCTTATTGTCTTCAAACATTTTTCTTCAGTCACCTATTTGTTCTCTTCTTTTTCTAGAACTCCGATAAAACGTATGTTTGATGTTCTACTAATGTCTAACTCGTAATGCTTAGCTGCACAGTTTTAGTTTTGTCTGTTTTCTCTCTGTTGGTTAGATAGGATATTTTTTATTGATCCATCTTTAATTAACTGAGTCTTTCCTCTTTTATTTCCAGCTAACAAGCTCAGTAACAACTGAGCCTATCCAGTAAGTTTTATGGATTTTTAATTATTATTTTATTTCTAGTTCTCAAATTATTCTTTGGTTTCTCTTTATATCTTTTTGAACCTCAGATATTTCTGCTGAGATTTTCTTTTTTTTTTTTGCTTATTTCAAGAGTGTTTAAAAATGCTTTCTAGAACACTGTTATGCCAGCTGCTTCAGAATCCTTTTTCAGTAATTTTAACATTTATGTCTTTCATCTCTGTTCTTATTCAAATTATTAGTATTTTAGTTTTTGTAAGAAAAAAAATTTTTAGGGTATATCTTGGATGGTTTGAGTATTAGGTTTTAAGTCTCAGTTTCCTATTTAAATGCTCTCTTTTCAGTATAGTCAACCTGTTAAGCAAGTTGTTCTTTAAATTTCAGTTAAGTTTATAAAACCTTGTGAGTCACTCAGATGACAAAGTTCCACCCTATAGTATCTTCAGCCCTGGCTTGAAATTGAGAGGAGCACCCACCTTGTTATTACATGATGAGGAAGAGGGGGGCAGGATTTACCTCACTGACTTTGTTTGAGTGTGGTGCCTTTGTAATTATTGTAGGAGGGTTTTAGTCAGAGATTTTTGAATCTGTAAAATGACAGAAAAAAACTCGTATTTATTTCAATATATAGATATATATTTGCCACACATCCTTTTTGCTCTCCAATGCCAACTCCAGTTACATGTTTATTAGTACTCTTGATATTTCCCTTTGGTCATTGAAACTCTGTTTACTGGTATCTATTTTTATCTTTTTTTTCTGAGATTGGATAATTTCAATGAAAGTTTCAATAATAATTTCTTCCCAACTATCTACTGTTCCTAGATTATGCTGAAATTTCTGTAAATATATTTATCTTGGCATCTAATATGTAGTTGAAGTTTGAACAATTCAAACCATTCAAATAAATTCCTACAAAAGACTTCTTACTATAGGTGATTAATTGCATTCTCAAATTTTCTTGACTTTTATTTTAGCACTGCAGAAACAGAAAAGTGTCATGTCTGATCTCTGCCATGAGCCTAAGGTTAAATAATATAATTATACTTTAAAAAATTATTTAAGGTCTTGGATAACATGCTATTTTTTCTAGGCAGAATAGCAAGAGGAGTGTGAGATCTTGTGTGTAGTGGTGCTGCACTGTTGTGAAGAATCATCTATTGACTATGCAAGACAAATATAATAACTTAAAACTTCATATATGCAACAGAATTAATTATATATAATTAAAATAAATACAATTTTTAAATGTTAAGTAGTTGAATCTATATGCAAACATAAGAGAATATTTACCTTACTCTGAGTTATAATAATATTTTGAAATTTTGGGAACTCTGTTAAAATAATCACCAATGACAAACAGATTGAGAAGTAAAAAACATTAGCAAAGAGGTGGGTTCTGTTTCCCAGGTGAAACTTTTAGCTCCATGACAGACCAGCCTGTAGTTATCTGTGTACACAGTTTATAGCTACAAAAACCTACTTTGGTATTTATTACAGAATAGTGCTGAGTTAATTGTAAGTGTTATTCCTTCAGCAAAATATTCACTGACCTAAAACTCTTTGTGGCATTTTACAATGCACATAGCCTCATGCAAGTTTAGACAAGTGGATTTATACTGTCTTATGAGTGCCCGTCCCTGATATATGACCTCATTATGCAAACATAACATATCTTTCATGACTATTTTGACAAAAGTTTAAAACACATATGAAGTTCAATTTCAGGAAACAAGGACTCCCAGAAAATATTAGCCTCTACATTATGCATGCATTTAGAAGCTTACCTGAAATCTGCCTTTTATAAAGGAATAGTATGGGTAAGTGGAACTGTAGATTTTTTAAACTTGATTGTCATTAAAACAGAAATCATAAGGCTGCAACAACAACAACAAAAAAAAACATTACTGCATGCTTACTGAGTGTAATATTTGTATATTTAGCCACGATGAAATTTTTGAAACAGAGCCAGGGTCAAAATCACTTCATCAGCTTGAGGCAGAATTCAGAAAAAGACTGACTGGTTATAATTTACATTTCTAAGTGTCCGTTGAGTTTTATTAGTAAGATTTAGCAAGTGTGAAGCAGCTACCTTGGCCCTGTGTGAAGCAGCTACCTTGGCCCTGTGCTCTCTGAAATCACCTTATCAGAGTCTGAAACCACCCTACTATAGCTGTTCAAGAGATCACAAGAAGAGAAAACCAAACACCGCATGTTCTCACTCATAGGTGGGAACTGAACAATGAGCTCACTTGGACTTGGGAAGGGGAACATCACACAATGGGGCCTATCATGGGGAGGGGGGAGGGGGGAGGGATTGCATTGGGGAGTTATACCTGATATAAATGATGAATTGATGGGTGCTGATGAGTTGATGGGTGCAGCACACCAACATGGCACATATATACATATGTAACAAACCTGCACGTTATGCACATGTACCCTAGAACTTAAAGTATAATAATAATAAAAAAAAAACAATATAATGAAAAAATAAACTATTTTGACAAGTGAAAAAAAAGAAATAGGAGCAACATTATAGGTCAAGTTGCAGAAAATATTAACATATTAGCTGATCTAGTGCCCAGTACCTTTATGACAGTTATACCTCGATAATATTAGCTACATATCCTAAGTAATTAAATTTCACATAGAATATATCGATGTTGTAAAAAATCGATGTTGTAAAGTATTTAATGTGCAGTAGAGACATGACAAATATATTAGATAAATTTACTTTCAAACAGCTTTGGTAAATAAAAAATCAATGTCCCATCTTTTTACTTTTTCTTATTTTTGTTTTTCTTGTTTTTGCTATTGGTGTATTTTTTTCCCTCCAATTACTGAGGTTCAAAAGCCAATAACTACTCTGAAAAGCAGCAAATTCTGTGTTATAGTTCCCACAGAACCAATGCTCACATCTTCACAGTGAACTTCTCTGAGTCCTATGTATGTGTTTGTGTGGTTTGTGCATATATACATGTGTGTGTGTATATATATATCATAAACATAAATACATATACATGTTTTGATCTTGCTATTTACTCCACTCTTTGTAGTTTTCAAACATTAATAATTACTACTCTGATATTCATGGTGATGTAGGACACAGTGGATCTTCTAAAACTGTGATTGAGCCCACTCAAGTAGAAAAATTGATATACAGTCACAATGTCCAGAGGGATGCTGGCTTTTATGGAACTCCTTTTAAAGTCACTAAAAGACCCGGTGCAGTGGCTCATGCCTGTAACCCCAGCACTTTGGGAGGCCAAGGAAGGCAGATCACCTGAGGTCAGGAGTTCGAGACCAGCCTGGCCAACATAGTGAAACCTTGTCTTTATTAAAAATACAAAAACTAGCCTAACGTAGTGGTGTGTGCCTGTAGTTCCAGCTACTTGGGAGGCAGAAGTGAGAGAATCGCTTGAACCTAAGAGGCAGAGGTTGCAGTGAGCCAAGATCACACCATTGTACTGCAGTCTGGGTGACAGAGTGAGAATCTATCTAAAAAAAAAAAAAAAAAAAAAAAAAATTAAATAAAAATAAAATCACTAAAAGAGTATGGTCATTATTTGAGTGAACATGCACCCGAAATGCTTTTCCTTGGAGACAGCAAAACTTCATTTCTAGTCATGCTGTCAAGGGAGACTCTGAATCTCATAGATGTCCTTTATATAATACAAATGACAGATACTTTCTATTTGAGTGCATATGCTGTGTGCTATGGTTTCAATGTCCTCTTCCAAACACATGTTGACACTTAATTTCATATGTGACAGTATGGAGAGGTGGGTCCTCTAAGAAGTGGTTGAATCATGAAGGCCCTGTTCTTATTAATGGATTAAGCTATACATGGATTAATAAATTAATCAGTTTTCATGAGAAGACAACTAGTGCGTTTATAAGAAGAAGAAAATAGACCTAAGCTAGCATGTTAATGTGTTCAGCCTCATCTTTATGTGCCACCCTGTACTGTCTCTAGATTCTGTAAAGAGGCCCCACCAGCGAGAAGTCGCTTAGCAGACACAGCCCCTTCACCTTGGCCTTCTCAGCCTTTGAAACTGTAAGAAATAATTTTTTGCCTTTACGAATTACCCAGTTTTAGATATTCTGTTCTAAGCAGCAGAAAATGGGGCTAATACACTCCTAAAATGTATTTTTAATAGAATGCAAATTTGTTTTCTTTGTCTATAAAAGACAGTTATTTTAGAGGGTTTCTGCCAAATTGGATTTCTAAAGAGGATAATTTCTTTCAATAATTAAAAGGAGTTGTTTCTTCTTCATCGTTAGAATTCCACTGAATTAATAGGAGCTTTGAAGATTTGTGGGTTTTGCATTTCTTTTCTGTACTAAATACTCACTTGTGATGCTCGTTGTTTCAGAAATCCTTTCTCCCTGCAGCTGAAGAAAAAAGTGTGCAGCTGCCTGATGTCCTAATAATAAAGGATATCAGAGTCTTCTCTCCCCAATGAACAAACAAAAGCATATTTACACATTCCAAAATCAATACAAAAGAAATAATTTTGCTAAAGTCTAACAAAATACATTTCATTATAACTATATATATACCTGAAATACACATTTGACCTACACTTTGCTACTGTGAGGTCTAGCCATGTGTAGGCAAGTCTAGAATTTAGACTGTTTTTGTTCATTTGAGACTTGTTTATATAAATGAACACGTTCACCCTGGAAACAATTTATTTCAATAGAAAACAGATGGATACTGACATTTTGATAAAGGTTAATGTAATGGCATTGCAGAAGAGGTTTATGTTTTTGTTTTTAAAATATAATGTTTATTCTTTTTGCCTTTATTAGTTTTTGTGCTAAGTGGATGAATGCCTCAGTCATAGTAAAAACTTAAGTAAAAAGTTTAAAACTTTTTTTAGCATTAAAAAAATCTCAAAAAAATGTTTCAATAAAAATTGCAAGTTTGAGGGTACAATTGACAAACACCATCGTGAGGGGACTTTGGCAGAGTGGGGATACTCACTGTGTCAGTATTTTTCGGGCTTCTGAAGAAAGTGCCTCAGCACAGACATCATCTTAGTAGTCCAGTTATCTGGGATGCTGGCATAGAAAGTGGCTCTGGCAGCATCACAGCACAGGGAATGCCTTTGACAAGAATCCGCATCTTAGATGTTACTTCAGCACAAATAAAAAATGAGAAGAGACAATACAATCCAAGGTTGCCATATATAGGCCAAGAAAACTAATGACTCTTGATGGCATGCATGTAGAGCATAGAGCTAAGCTATGAGGAAATAAAGGTATGAGAATGACACAATGGACTTTGGGGACTTGTGGGGAAGGGTTGTAGGGAGGCGAGGGATAAAAGACTACAAATATGGTGCAGTGTATACTCCTTGGGTGATGGGTGCATCAAAATCTCACAAATCGCCACTGAAGAAATTACTCATGTAACCAAATACCACCTGTACCCCAATAAGTGACAGAAAATGTTTTAAAAAGTAAAAAAATAAAATAATAAATTAGCTGGGTGTGGTGGTGCACACCTGTAGTGCCAGCTACTTGGGATTGCTTGAACTCGGGAGGCAGAGGTTGCAGTAAGCCAATATGTCACCACTGCACTCCAGCCTGGTGAAAGAGCAAGACTCTGTCGAAAGGAAGAATGAGAGAGAGAGAGAAGGAGAGAAAGAAAAAGAAGAAAGAAAGAAAGAGAGAGAGAGAGAAAGACAGACAAGAAAAAGAAAGAAGAGGAGGAGGAGGAGGAGGAAGGGAAGGGAAGGAAGGAAGGAAGGAAGGAAGGAAGGAAGGAAGGAAGGAAGGAAGGAAGGAAGGAAGGAAGGAAGGAAGAAAAACAGCTTCTAGAATGTCTTCAAATTATTTCAAATGGTTTTTGTTGGAGCTGAAGTGACACTAGAGCATATGTGAGCCAAATCAGCAGAATCTGTTTTCGTGCCTGATGTTCAGAGCTGTTTTAGCTGTATTATAGACTGATGGCTTTCTTTTCTCACTTCAGATTTCCCTGTATTGTCCACTATATTTTCTCAAGAGCTTCATAAGGACAATAACTAAAATGGAAGCTTATTGCTATCAATAATTACTTGTCTGTTAATGTGTGTGTAGGTATTGGTAATAACGGTGCAATTTTTTCTTAACTGCTATGTGAAGATGTTCAATGATAATTCATTTCACAGAAAATAACATGAACTTAAAAACAGAATAGGAAGTACCAAATTATTCTTAAAGGAAAATCTTTTTTTGTTATTTTGAGGTGGACTGGACAAACAAGTGTTTATTATTAAATTATTTACACTTAATTTTAATGCATTATATATTTCAAAATTATAGGCAAATCACCAAGATATATTTCTAGATATATGTGTTAAATGAATTTGCTCGAAAGGAGACATCGTTTATAGTAAGTTTTATTATTATTATAGACAAGAACACATGCAAGTGGAGGCTATCAAAATAAGCTACATTAGGCCTGGGTGCGGTGACTCACGCCTGTAATTCTAGCACTTTGGGAGGCCAAGGCAGGTGGATCACCTCAGGTCAGGAGTTCGAGACCAGCCTGGCCAACGTGGTGAAACCCTGTCTCTACTAAAAATACAAAAAACTTAGCCAGGCATGGTAATCCCAGCTACTCGGGAGGCCAAGACAGGGGAATTGCTTGAACCTGGGAGGTGGAGGTTGCAGTGAGCTGAGATCGTGCCATTGCACTGCAGCCTGAGCAACAGAATGGGACTCAGTCTCAAAAAAAAAGCTACAGTAAAAGTGAACAGTCAATAAAACTCTGAAAAAAATATACGAGCTGATGTCATCAATTCATAAATAAATATATGTTTTTGAGTTTGATCTAATATTTGAAAAGACTACAGTGTATTACTTATAACTGCTTATACTGTGTAACTGAGTGAAAGTAATATAAAGGCAAGGATATTTGACATGAGGACGTTTTTATTCAAGTTATTTCTCTACAGCTTGATATTTCACAAGTATAGAACTAATATATATTTATATGTGATACAATATACATTTTATATAGCAGCAATAATAAATTATAATCTTAGCTAATACCTTTTCACCAAGGCAAGAACAATATCCATGAATCTTTTATTAATTCATAATTAAATGCCAGATCAAGAAAATTGGTGAAAAATGAGCCTTAAGCCTGATGGCTCACGCCTGTAATCCCAGCACTTTGGGAGGCTGAGGCGGGCGGATCACGAGGTCAGGAGATCGAGACCATCCTGGCCAACATGGTGAAACCTCGTCTCTACTAAAAATGAAAAAAAATTAGCTGGGCGCAGTGGCGGCGCCTGTAGTCCCAGCTACTCGGGAGGCTGAGGCAGGAGAATCGCTTGAACCCGGGAGGTGGAGGTTGCAGTGAGCCGAGACTGTGCCACTGCACTCCTGTCTGGTGACAGAGCTAGACTCTGTCTCAAAAAAAAAAAAAATGCTCAGATAAGAATATTTTACATGAATCTATTTAATTTCTCTAAATTCATACTTTGTATCTCTGTGGTAGTCCCAAACAACACCAGCAAATTTCAGTTTTTCATTATAATATTTTCAGGTGTACAATGCTAAGGTAATGTCTAAATTTGAAAAGAAATTACAATATCACAGTACTATAAAGAATAGTGTTATCTGTGGGCATGTTTCATACGTTTTCGTGTATGTGGAGAGGTTAGTAGATATATATAGGAGTTTATATTTTATTTTTTAAATAATCCCCTGTCTCTATAAGACTACCTCTACCCACATCCACACCTCTAGTCTCCTTATTTCAGAGCTGCTGCATAATACAGGCCTGAGGATGGTTGTCTGAAAACTGTGCATGTCCATCCTTTGAGTAGCAGGTAGCCTGGCCCTTAAACTCTCTCCAGTTTTATAGGCAGAAGCACCTGGATGCCTCAGTCCTATCACTTGGCATATTTTTGAGTCTAAATTCTTTAATATTAAAGATTTATACTAAAGTGCAGGTCCAGGGAAGAGACCAGCAGAGATGGCTTCAGACAAAATCATTTCAATTACTTGTTTGGTCTTCTTATATTTACACAGAAGTCCGCAGGACAGCTGCTTCTAAACCAGTTTCAATCACCTCTTGATCTCTCATACTAATTCACACCTGGGTGTTAAGTGTGGCCTCTTTTATTAAAAGTTAAAATTTCACATTTTGTTTAGTGTGATTTGAGGATTAAAAATTGGCATTTGCAACTGCGAAATCACAGTATTGACATAATCAGAAGTTTACATGGCAAACACACAATCTAGATTTTCAAGCACTGACAGAGTAAGAAAGTAGATACTGCACAGTATTGAGGAGTTCTGATAAGAAAGAAAGTAACTAGGTCACAAATATGAAGGAGAATGGCAGAGATAAAAATGAAACTGATAAACATGGATTGAATAGAAAGAAGTAAAAAAAAATTCATAACAGAAATTCCTCTCCTTTTTAAAAAATCATGGTTTTCAGCAGAAAGCCAAGGCAAGAAATTAAGATCTCTGGAAAAGGCCAATAACCCAATTAGGAACTGCTTGTCTTTAAGTAGTTATCTCATGCTTGTTCAGAGGAATTGGGCTCCCACAGCAGACCAAAAATATGATGCTTCTTTAAATTAACTTATTTTAAAATTCTGAATCAGTTCAAACATTTGTTTAGTGAAGAAAAAAAGAATTTATGTATTTTTTCCTACAAAACACAGATAACATTATATAGAACAAATGATTAGTTACATATATATATATATGTATATATTTGAGACAGAGTCTCGCTCTGTCGCCCAGACTGGAGTTCAATAGCATGATCTCTGCTCACTGCAACCTCTGCCTCCCGGGTTTAAGCTATTGTCCTACCTCAGCCTCCTGAGTAGCTGAGACTACAGGCGCACGCCACTATGCCTAGCTATTTTTTACTTTTTTAATTTTTAACGGAGACGGGGTTTCACCATGTTGGCCAGGCTGGTCTGGATCTTCTGACCTCGTAATCCACCCACCTCGGCCTCCCAAAGTACTGGGATTACAGGCATGAGCCACCATGCCCAGCCAGTTAAATATATGAAAATGTAACATTATTATCTTATTTTTGGTTATTAAGATATCATGATTTTCTTGGACAAACAGTCCCAGAAAAGGCATATGAAAAACTTTAACAAATAATAACATAAATGACCTATGTGAACATTAGTGGATTTTTGTTTTTTACTTAGAAACTCTATAATCCTAAACTCTTGTAAAATAATGGCTGAGTTGTTATACCTGTTAAATGAGAAAAAATGCCTACAGTTTTGTGGGATGCATGTTAAATAGAAATAAATGTTAGTTATTATTAAACTTAATTGCCAAATTTCTTCTAACATGTATATGTTGGTGCAGCCTTTATATCACAAAAATGCTCAAAACATAAATAACTCAGATGAGTTTCCACTCTGGAGGTCAGTGCCTTTTGTAGAAGTGAATCTATTAATTTTACAGTAGTTATTTAAGGAGTAAATATGAAAATCTAGGTCTGACTAATAATTAACACAGCACTGGGAAAATTGAGTGATGGAAAGAACAGAAGTATTAGCAACATTAGATGAATCAGAAGTTAGTTTACACTTAGTTTTATGTGTGTCACTAAAACCAAATTTATTTAAGTCGGATTTAATTGGGTTTGTAATCACCTGTAACTGAGAGATTCTCTAATGCCTATTTTCTTGAAAAATGCAAGAGATGCTCCATGGCAGTATGTAATTGTATAACTATGTTTCAACTATCAAAAGTCCTCATGAAGCAGAAGAAAATAGTCTTACATAACAATAAGTAATCAAATGACTTAAGAGACATAAACAAAAATAACATAAGACAACCTTGCTTTTAAAGGGTGCTACCTCTGAACTAAATTTAGGATATATAGTATGCCTCTGTATTGTTTCTTATAGCTGAATAAGAATCCACAATTTTCTCAAACATAAAGATTAGTATTAAGAACACTTCAAGTCCCTTAAGCATCATGTAGATATTTTCCAAAAATAACTTCTACAAATAACTTGACTCTAAACATACAGCTATCAAGTATAATGATGTCACTCTAATTTTGATACACAAGCAAGCTCCTTGAAAATAAATTATATACAATTTGTTTTGTATCTATACCAGACTTACGTTTCCCCTTTCTTTTGGAAATCACAGTGTGAAGGACATGCTACTTATTGCAGGAGATAGAAGTATAATCTCAGAAAGAAAGACACTGACTAGATGAGTATAATGTGATAGAAGTAATGTTTGGCTGCTTTATACATTTTTAAAAATCTCTACTCCAAAGTTACGTTTTTTTATGGAAAAAATGACTGGAAGATTGTTTACATAAAACTTTAATTTAGAAATTAGGTTTCTAATCTTTATTAATCTTGAGGAAAAAGGTAGTGTGAGAAAAAATTATAATGGGGAATCTAAACTTCATACTTCCCACGTGGGACAACAATGTACTACGTTTTATATTCATAGTTATCAAAGAAAACACTCTGCCTCATTCTGACAATGGTGATGCAAGCTAAGTACCTGCTCATTATCTTCTCAGCCAACATTCTTTCCAAATGGGTGCTTCTTTGATAGAGCTATAACAAGCTCAATTCAATTTATTTTTATATTGAAGGTTTACACAAATTATCATAAAATATATCTTACAGAGAATTAAAACAATGAGAAATACCTCATTGTATTGAGTGCAGTGTCTGACATGTACTAACAAAAGCTGGAGTTTGCAGATAAATTGGCATGTAAGAAAAGAATATTGATATTTGAGATAGATTTTTATTAAAATAGTTCTTACATTTTCTGTTTGAAGAGGGCAGATTTTAAAAGGAAGTATACTTTTAATAATGATGTAAAGGAAGGAATAATAAAGTATAAGGACACAATATAACAAAGAGCAGTTCAATGAGAAAGAGTAGTTTGCTCAAAAGCACGGGCATATTTATTTTAAATTGTGGTATAGTTCACATATAATAATATTCACAATTTCCAAATATACAGTTGAATGTACTTTGATGAATAGATACAGCTCCAGAGCTTTTTCTACAAACAAGATACAGAATTCACCTATTACCCCATAGACTTCCCACAGAGCCCTTTTCAGTCAGCTCACCCGCAACTCACCTCCAACTCTGGCTGTTGGCTCCTGGAAAAAAAACCAATCTCTGTTAAGTCTCTATAGTTTTGTCTTTTCAAGAATGTCCCTAAGTTGAATGATACAATGTGAAGCCATTTATTTTTACTTGCATGGATCAAGATATTTTTGAGATTTATGCATGTATAAGTAATTTATTCTTTACCTTGCTGAGTAGTATTTATTGTATGATGTAATATTCTACAATTTGTCCAACTGCCTGGATGAAAAAGTTTTGGTTGTTTCTTATTTTTACCTATGGGTAATTTACCATGAACATTCAAATATAAATATCAACATTAACATATGACTTTCTGAGATAAATACCTTGGAGTGGAAGGGCCTAGGTCATGTGGGAAGTGTGTGTATTAAGGAAACAGTCCTTCTAGCTTTCATAGTTGCACGTTTTTACACTTCTATGAGCAGTGAGTAAGAATTTCAGTTTTTATTTTTCATGCCACCACTAATAATGAATAGACCAGTCTTTTTTTTCATTTTTTAAAAATTTCAATAGTTTTTGGGGAACAGGTGGTTTTGATTACATGAATAATTTATCTAGTGGTAATTTCTGAGATTTTGGTGCACTTGTCACACACAGTGTATACTGTATCCAGTATGTGGTCTTTTATCCCTCACCCCACTTCCAGACTTCCCCAACTCCCCCAAGTCCACTGTATGATTCTTATGCCTTTGCATCCTCATAGTTTAGCTCCCACTTGTAAGTGACAATATGTAACATATGGTTTTTCATTCCTGAGTTACTTCACTTAGAACAATGGTCTCCAACTCCATCCAGGTTTCTGTGAATGCCATTATTTCATTCCTTTTTATGTATGGGTAGTGTTCCATGATGTATATATACCGTATTTTCTTTATCCACTCATTGATTGATGCACATTTAGGCTGGTTTCATATTTTTGCAATCGAGAATTGTGCTGCTGTTGTAGTCAATACATGTCCAATGTAAACTTGTTTTAATTACCATTTGCCTAATGATGAATTATATTGAGTATCATTTCACAGGCTTATTTGATATCCATAACCTTCTCTGGTGAAGTGGCATTCAAATATTGCGTATTTTTAAATTGTGTTATTGTCTTTTTGCTAAATTTTGAGGTGTTTGTTGTTGTATTTAAAATCTGAATATATATCCTGTTAAATTACATTAAATTGAGTCTAAAGCTGCCTCCATATGTAGCAAACTGCAACCTAACTTAGTATGTAAAACAAACCGCAAGCTAACTTAAAAATATATTCTTCTGGCCAGGCACGGTGACTCACGGCTGGATTCCCAGCACTTTGGGAGGCCGAGGCGGGTGGATTACGAGGTCAGGAGTTCCAGACCAGCCTGACCAACATGGTGAAACGCCATCTCTACTAAAAATACAAAAATTAACCGGGCGTGGTGGTGGGCGCCTGTAATCCCAGCTACTGAGGAAGCTGAGGCAGGAGAATCACTTGAACCCGGGAGGTGGAGTTTGTAGTGAGCCAAGATTGTGCCACTGCACTCCAGCCTGGGCGACAGGACAGGAGACTCTCTCTCTCTCCGTATATATGTATATATGGAGAGAATATTATATATATATTCATATATATATTAATATATATATTCTTCTAATGGATAGCTGAGTCTCCGCAAATCATAGCAACTGAGCTTCAGCCAATCACAGGCTGCCAACTGATACAACACGGTACATTTAAGTAAAAAAAAATTATTCAACACATCATACCCAAATACAGCAAATGACCAAGTTTAGCCAATCAAGACTTTTTTGTAAGTGAATTTCTTTTTCTTTCTGGAAATACTGGCTGCCTGCATTTCTGAGTGGAGCTCTCTGAAGCTTTCCTGGCTCTGAGTGCTGCATGATCTTTGCTCAGATAAACTCCACTAAATTTAATTTTTCTACGGTCTTTCCTTTATGAGACCATTATCAAATACATGGTTTTCAAGGATCTCTCCCAGTCTGTGGCTTATCTTTTCATTGGTAGCCAAACTTGAGGTCATCTTTGACTATTAATTGTCACTCACACTCTCTGTATAATTTGTGGGATCTAAATCATTTCTCAAGTACTCATAAACATCTTGATTCAAAATGACATTATCTTTCACCTATTTTACATTCGATCGGATTGCAATACTTTCATTGTTGCCCCATATGGTAAATTGTCTACAGAGCAACCAGAGTGATTCATTTGAACATAAGCCAAAGTACGTCATTCCTTTGCTAGAAACCGTCCAATGACTTCCTATTTCAATCCTAGTAAAAACAAAAGCTTACACACTCTACATAATGGAAATTCCAGTTACATCCCTGATCTGACAAACCACTCTTTCCTTTGCTCATCTATTCCAGGCGTGTTCTCTTTTTTGCTATTTCACGTATGCTCCTGCCATGGAGTTATTTACACTGGCTATTTCTTCTGCCAAAATATCTTTCCCTCAGATATCTTCATAGCAAACTCTTATCTCTCCTTTGTATCTATACTTAAGTCATTTCTCAGTATGGTTTATCTGACCACACTATTTGATACTGCAATCCCTCTGCATCTTGACATTTCCAAATTCATTTACTTGGCTTTATTCTTCTATAGTACATGTAACCTCCTAACCATAATATAATCTACTGATGTAACTTTTCTACTGTTTATAGCCCACACACCCTAATAAAATGCAGGCTTAAAATCAGAAAATATTTTTCATCTATTCCATATACTCATATTCCTCAAGAAACAATTACAATACCCCATGGAATACATTTGAGTATGTTTGTATATTAGTGAGTGAATAAGAAGATTCTTATACAATTTCATGTTTTTTAATGGTTTTGAACATCCAGTTAACACCAAGCCTATAAGTCAATTAAAAATGATAGTTCAAATGTTTCTTTAATGTGGTATCTGTGGCACTGAGGTTTAAATGCAATTAATTCTAGTAGTATATAACATTTTGTCTTGTTTATGGTGGATATAGGGAATTGTTGCTAACAGAGATAGAATTTTTTTTTAATCCTGTGAAGAAAATTGTGACATCTTTATTCTATCCTACTTAATCACACAATATAAAATCATTTACTATAGTAATTATCCATTATATCTATCTACATATGCATAGAGAGCAATTCAAAATCATATACTATTGTCACAAATGTTGACAATAATATATTAAATATATTATTTATTCTGAAATATTTCTTATGTTTTGCTACAATAAAATTATATATCAAGAGAATTTATTTATACATGGCATGTTACTATTACATATCATAATTATTGATCAGAATTACTACTACAATTCTCCTCATTTTGACATACATAATTTAAACTTAAACACTTGAACTCATTAAAATTAAATTGAGTAGATCAATAGAAATCTGCCGTTAATTTAACCAATTCACAGTATTTAGCATCCTCAATATCTTTATAGATATATCCTTTAAATTTTAAAATCAAGACAAACTTCCTTCAATTATGAAAGATAAACCTAGCATTTAGAAAAGTTTTATATGAAGTCATCGTCTATGCAAACAAAATCATTGTGAGTTACATTTGTGTGTTTTCTCATGAGATGGCTTATTTTTGAGAGGGGTTACCCATCTTTCCTTATTTCTTATGCATTTGATTAAGCATATGGAAGTTAATTGACTTCATTATTTATTAATAATTGTGATAGCTGATATTGAATGTCGACTTGATTGGAATGAGGAATACAAGGTATTAATCCTCGGTGTGTCTGTGTGGGTGTTGCCAAAAGAGATTAACATTTGAATGAGCGGGCTGGGGAAGAAGGATCCACCCTGAATCTGGTGTGCAGAATCTAATCAGCTTCCAGCTGAATATAAAGCAGACAGAAAAGGAGAGAGGGGCCTAGCCTCCCAGCCTACATCTTTCTCCCATGCTGGATGCATCCTGCCCCTGAACGTCAGACTCCAATTTCTTCAGTTTGGGGACTCAGACTGGCTCTCTTTGCTCCTCAGTTTGCAGATAGCCTGTTGTGGGACCTTGTGATCATTTAAGTTAATACTTAGATAGATAGATAGATAGATAGATAGATAGATAGATAGATAGATAGATAGATAGATCCTATTAGTTCTGTCCCTCAAAGAGAACCCTAACAAATACAGATTTTGGTAATAGAAGTGGTTCTAGAGGAATGGAATATCAATAATGGAGTTCTTTCATTGGTTTTTGGGGTTCTGGAGTTAGTTGCTTAATATGATTAGACCTCAAAATGCTAAGGACTCTACTTCTAATAATATGGAGAACACTGATAATCCTTTCTGTGGACTGTTTAGAGAGTTATGCAAAATAGATACATTTGACACCCCTGATTCACCACTTGTGAGAGGCAAGGAGTATAGTGACTCTGTACATAATACTTTTGACTATGTGTGGAGAACCAAGGAACATAATGAAACTGGTTGGCTGCCCCTAAGTTCAGTGGACAATGTGATGATAAAAAAGATGAACTCAGGGATTCTGTTTCCCAGCTTCAGAGGCAGATACTGAGCCTAAATCTGTCAAGATTGCCCTGAGTGAAAATCTTATCTCCTTTAGAGAAAGAGCTGAAATTGTGGAAAAACAGACAGAAGCTTTTATCCTGAGAGTGGCTGACTTGTAAGGAAAAATGCATGCACAGCCTCACCAGGTGCCTACTGTTAAAGTAAGGGCATTGATTAGAAGAGAATGGGACCCCGAAGCTGGGAATGGGGATGTGTGGGAGGACCCTGATGAAGCTGGGGACACAGAGTTTGTAAACTTGGATAAACTTTTTTTGCCAAAATACCCAGCTTCCTCATAGCCAGTAGTGGCAACATCCCCTCCCCTACCCATGCTGCCATCACCCTTTCCACCTTTGTCTAAGGAGATAAACCCTATGCTGGCTGAGGCAACAGTGATGGTCTCCCCTGAGGCAGTTGCCAGGCAAGATAATATTAATTTTCCTCAGGGCCACCCCTACACCCCTGTTTGCTTCTAGGCCTATAACTAGACTAAAGTCCTGATGGTGCCCTGGAGGTGAGGTTGAAAATGTGACCCATGAGGAGGTGTGCTGCACTCAAAAAGAACTGTTTGAGTTCTCTGTATAAACAGCAATCTGGAGAACAGGCATGGGAATGGATATTAAGGATATGGGATAATGGTAGAAGGAACATAGAGTTGGATCAGGCTGAATTTATTGGTTTTGCCCCACTAGGTAGTGACTCTGCATGTAATGTTGCAGCTCAGGGAATTAAAAAAGTTTCTAATAGTTTATTTGCTTGGTTAGCTGAAATATGGATTAAAAGATGGCCCACTGTGAGTGAGCTGCAAATACCTGATCTCCCTTGGTTTAATGCAGAGGAAGGGATCCAAAGGCTTAGGGAGCTTGGGATGGTGGAGTGGATTAGTCACTTTAGACCAACTCATCCCAGCTGGGAGGGTCCAGAGGATACACCCTTGACCAATGCCTTGTGAAATAGATTTGTGAGAGAAGCACCTGTGTCTTTGAAGAGGCCTGCAGTTGCCTCTTTATGTCAGATCTAATGGTGGGAGCCTAAGTCACTCAAATATAAAATTAAATACAGTGGGAATAATTGGACCCTGAGATGGCAGGGACCAAGTGGCAGCACTCGACCATCAAAGGCGAGGAAAGGGTAGCTACTTTAACGGGTAGCAGAGGCAAAGTGGCAATCAGAATAGTCTGACTCATGTAGAGCTCTGGCATTGGTTAATTAATCATGGTGTTCCTAGAAGTGAAATTGATAGGAAACCTACTGCATTCCTACTTAAATTATACAAGCAGAAAACTTCTAGGTTGAATACACAAAAGACTAATTTGAATTTTAAAAACCGAGAATCATGGCCCCTCAATCAATTTCCAGACTTGAGCCGGTTTACAGACCGAGAACCCTTTGAGGAAGGACACCACTACATTACTGTCAATTTATGCAGTGATCTCTCTCCCATCCTTCCCCAAGGAGACCTCTGGCCTTTTACCAGGGTAACTGTGCACTGGGAAAAGGGGAATGATCAGGCATTTTGGGGACTACTGGACACTGGCTCTAAGCTGACATTGATTCCAGGGGACCCAAGACATCATTGAGGTCCTCCAGTTAAAGTAGGGTCTTACAGAGGTCAGGTAATTAATGGAGTTTTATCTCAGCTCCAACTTACAGTGGTTCCAGTGGGTGCCTGAACTCATCCTGTGGTCATTTCCCCAGTGGCAGAATGCGTAATTGGCATAGACATACTTAGCAGCTGGCAAAACCCCCACATCGGCTTCCTAACTGATAGGGTGAGGGCTATTATGGTGGAAAAGGCCAAGTGGAAGCCATTAGAGCTGCCTCTACCTAGAAAAATAGTAAATCAAAAACAATATTGCATCCCTGGAGGGATTGCGGAGATTAGTACCACCATCAAGGACTTGAAAGACTCAGGGGTGGGGATTCCCACCACATCCCTGTTCAACTCTCCCATTTGGCCTGTGCAGAAGACAGATGGATCTTGGAGAATGACAGTGGATTATTGTAACCTTAACCAAATGGTGACTCCAATTGCAGCTGCTGTACCAGATGTGGTTTCGTTGCTTGAGCAAATTAACACATCTCCTGGTACCTGCCGTGTAGCCGTTGACTTGGAAAATGCCTTTTTCTCCATTCCTGTCCGTAAGATCCACCAGCAGCAATGTGCCCTCAGCAGGCAAGGCCAGGAATATACCTTTACTGTCCTCCCTCAGGAGTATATCAACTCTCTGGCTTTGTGTCATAATCCTATTTGAAGAGACCTTGATCGCCTTTTGCTTCTGCAAGATATCACACCGGTCCAGTGCATTGATGACATTATGCTGATTGGATCCAGTGAGCACGAAGAAGCAAACACATTGGACTTACTGATGAGACATTTGTTGCCAGAGGATGGGAAATAAATCCAATTAAAATTCAAGGACTTCCACCTCAATAAAATTTCTAAGGGTCCAGTGGTGCGGGGCCTGTCAAGATACTCCTTCTAAGGTAAAGGATAAGTTGCCGCATTTGGCCCCACCTACAACCAAGAAAAAAGCATAATGACAGGTGTGCCTCTTTGGATTTTGGAGGCAACACATTCTTCATGTGGGTGTGTTACTTCGGCCCATAAATCCAGTAACCCGACAGGCTGCCAGTTTTGAGTGGGGTCCAGAACAGGAGAAGACTCTGCAACAGGTTCAGGCTGCTGTGCAAGCTGCTCTGCCACTTGGGCCATATGACCCAGCAGATCAAATGGGGCTTGAGGTGTCAGTAGCAGATAAGAATGCTGTTTGGAGCCTTTGCAGGTTCCCATAGGTGAATCACAGCAGAGGACTCTAGGATTTTGGAGCAAGGCCCTGCCATGTTCTGCAGATAGCTGCTCTCCTTTTGATAGGTAGCTCTTGGCCTGTTAATGGGTTTTGGTGGAAACTGAATGTTTGACTATTGGTCATCAAGTCACCACGCTGCCTGAACTGCCTATCATGAATTGGGTGCTTTCTGACCCATCTAGCCATAAAGTGGGTCTGCATAGCATCATTTCATCATCAAATGGAAATTGTATATGTGATCGGACTTGAGCAGGTCCTGAAGGCGTATGTAAGTTACATGAGGAGGTGGCTCAAATGCCCATGGTCTCACTCCTGCCACCCTGCCTTTTCTTCCCCAGACTGCACTGATGGCCTAATGGGGTGTTTGCTATGATCAGGTGACAGAGGAAGAGAAGACTAGGGCATAGTTCACAGATGGTTCTGCATGATATGCAGGTACTACCTGAAAGTGGACAGCTGCAGCACTACAGCTCCTTTCTAGGACATCCCTAAAGGACAGCAGTGAAGGGAAATCTTCCCAGTGGGCAGAACTTTGGGCAGTGCACCTGGTTGTGCACTTTGCATGGAAGGAGAAATGGCCAATTGTGTGATTATATACTGATTTATGGGTTGTAGTCAATGGTTTGGCTGGATGTTCAGGGACTTGGAAGAAGCATAATTGGAAAATTGGTGATCAAAAAAATGTGGAGAAGAGATATTCAGATGGACCTGAGTGGTCAAAAACTGGGAAGATTCTTGTATCCCATGTGAGTGCTCACCAATGAGTGAGCTCAGCAGAGGAGGATTTTAATAATCAAGTGGATTGGATGACCCATTCTGTAGACATCACTCAGCCCCGTTTCCCAGCCACTTCCGTCATTGCCCAATGAGCCCAGGAACAAAGTGGCCCTGGTGGCAGGGATGGAGGTTACACATAGGCTCAGCAACATGGACTTCCACTCACCAAGGCTAACCTGGCTACAGTCACTGCTGAGTGCCTGATCTGCCAGCAGCAGAGACCAACACTGAGCCCTCAATATGGCACCATTCTTCAGTGTGATTAGCCAGTCACCTGGTGGCAGGTGGATTATATTGGACCTCTTCCATCAGTGACAGGACAGAGGTTTGTCCTCACTGAAATAGACTCTTACTCCGGATATGGGTTTGCCTATCCTGTACACAATGCTTCTGCCAAGACTACCGTCTATGGACTCACAGAATGGCTTATTCACCATCATGGTACTCTGCACAGCATTGCCTCTGACCAAGGCACTCAACTTATGGCTGAATAAGTGAGGCAGTGGGCTCATGCTCATGGAATTCACTGTTCTTACCCTGTTCCCCATCATCCTGAAGCAGCTGGATTGATAGAACAGTGGAATCAATCACCTTTTGAAGTCACAATTACAATGCCAACTAGCATTGTAGACCTCGGGCAAAGTTCTCCAGAAGGCCATATATGCTCTGAATCAGTGTCCAATGTATGGTACTGTTTCTCCCATAACCAGAATTCATGGGTCCAGGAATCAAGGGCGGAAGTGGAAGTGGCACCAGTCACCATCACCCCTAGTGATCTACCAGCAAAATGTTTGCTTCCTGTTCCTGCAACATTACATTCTGCTGGCCTACAGGTCTTAATTCCAGAGGGAGGAACACTGCCACCAGGAGACACAACAATGATTCCATTAAACTAGAAATTAAGATTACCACTCCTCCTACCTTTAAGTCAACAGGCTAAGAAGGGAGTTACAGTGTTGACTGGGGTGATTGACCCAGGCTATCAAGATGAAATCAGTCTACTACTCCACAATGGAAGTAAGGAAGAGAATGCACGGAATACAGGAGATCCATTGGGGGCGTCTCTTAGTATTACCATGCACTGTGATTAAGGTCAATGGGAAATGGCAACATCCCAAGCCAGGCAGGACTGAAAATGACACAGACCCTTCAGGAATGAAAGTTTGGGTCACTCCACTAGGGAAAAAAAAAGAAAAAAAAACATGACCTGCTGAGGTGCTTGCTGAAGGCAAAGGGACTGCAGAATGAGTAGGAGAAGAAGGCATTTATCACTATTAGTGCTGACCAGGTGACTAGTTGCAGAAATGAGGACTGTAACTGTATTTCCTCCTTCTTTTGTTAAAAACATGTTTTTGCATGTAAACACTTGTACTAAGAAAATATCTTCATTGTGTTTCCTTTTCCTTTATCATGTAACATAAGATTTATTGACTTCATATCAGCATTTAAGTATCGTTAACTTTATGTAGTAATAGTTGGTTTGGTGATTAGTGTGTTTCCTGTTTCATGAAGCATAGTTGTATTATATTAGGCCTAATTATGGCCTCATTATTGTCTTTATTTGAAGACTTTGATCTCAGGTGATGTGTGTGGTTTCAAGTTGACAAGGAGTGGACTTGTGATGATTGATACTGAGTGTCAACTTGATTGGATTGAGGGATACAAAGTATTAATCCTCAGTGTGTCTGTGTGGGTGTTGCCGAAAGAGATTAACATTTGAGTCAGTGGGATGGGGAAGGCAGATCCACCCTTAATCTGGTGGGCACAATCTAATCAGCTTCCAGTGAATATAAAGCAGGCAGAAAAACATGAAAAGGAAAGATGGGCCTAGGCCCCCAGGCTACATCTTTCTCCCATGCTGGATGCTTCCTGCCTCGAGCATCAGACTCGAAGTTCTTCAGTTTTGGGACTTGGACTGGCTCTCTTTGCTCCTCAACTTGCACACAGCCTATTGTGGAACCCTGTGATCGTGTAAGTTAATAGTTAATAAGCTCCCTTGCATATGTGTGTGTGTGTGTGTGTGTGTATATATATTCACACACTAATAGGATATATATGCTCCTGTATATACTAGTATATATGACTATATGTACTTATCTATATATATACTATAATTATATATATAACTACATATATTAGTATATATAGTTATATTTGTGATAGGATATATAAATAAATATATATATAACTACATATACTAGTACTATAACTACATATACTATACATATAATAGTATATGTAGTTATATATAAGTATACGTATCCTATATATGTATATGTATCCTATTACAAATACAGTAATAGTGTCACATATTAGGCACAAAATTTAGCTTCTCTTTAAAATGCTAGTGAAACACAGTAGTTAGTCCTAAACTGTGATAAAATAACCACAATACAACTGTGAAGGTATATTTCGAAATTTTAAGATAAGCAATAGAAACTTGAAATAAGAGGTATAAATTCTTAGTTGACAGAGTAAAAATAAAGAAACAAGAAAACACATCACATTCACACTTCCAATTCCATTTACCTTGCTTTATTTTTGTGGCATATATAAACAATACAATTGTAAACATAAAATATCTCCTAACTCCTAGTTTGTAATCATATAACTCTCTCAATATTAGCTGACAGGTTAAAGAGCAATTATTCTGAAATTACAAAGTATTTATGATAATAAGAGATAATTCATCTCACACAGGGAGTTGACCTTCTACAGAGCTCTATGGAAATCAGCTATAAACAGTTGCTGAAGGTAACCCTGGCTGAAATTTCTTCAGCTATTGTGGCCATGAAAGTGGGCGATTCTTTTCCAGCCATGAATGCTGATTAGGTAGAAGTAGGCTGGAAGCTAAGTTTCAACGTCATGTTGCTTCCGAGACTTGGATTGCAACTCTTGATCACTGCAGCAGAGGCCATGTGTTTCTCCAATCACACAGTTTGTAAAATGCTTATAGTACAGATGTCCCTGTCATTGAGGCATTTACTTCATACCTGTATTCAGTCCCCAAAATGGCATTCTTAACAGAAAAACTGTACCCTTGCTACTACTTCTGTCTCTGTGGGGGAAAAAAAAATAACACTAATATGAGAACTATATAACAAAACTTATGAGATTCATGTAGAGTCATAATTAGGAAGTCATTTGAATCTTTAAAGAAACACCAGAAAACAAAAAAAGTGAACAAAATGTATAAAAAATAAAAAACATTAAAGGATTTTGTTAAAAAACACAAGAGTAACTTAGCTAGAGTAAGTCATGGGTAGGAGACATGAGACAAAAATTCATAAAAGAGAAAACAAAACAAATAATTTTTCATTTTTTAAAAGGAATAAAGCATAAAACATTTTTGTAGGAATAATGAAACAATTAAAATATTTCAATAAACTAAGGAAAATCAAAAAACATCATTATTAAATAATAAATACATTCAAATATTTTTAAATAACAAATGTAAATTATCTGAGGAAATTAAATAAATACGGCAAAGGAACACAATATCTGAAAACATAATATCCACTAAGGAATGTTATTTGGTAACAAAAATCTTTCTATTCTAAATAAAATAGTCTCAATGTCATAGAAAGTTTTGACAAGTAATGAAGAAATATGTCTTATACGAACTTTTTTTGATAATAGAGAGTAAAAAAGCAGAACAGAATAATCTGCTTATTTTATGAAGATAGTACAGTTCTGTAATATAGCCAACAGCCAATATCACAGAAACACAAAACTAAATACTAAATATCCTAGTAGACTATGAAAATAATAAAGCATTATCAAATATGATGGACAGTGGAAACAAATATAATGTAGGTTTTAAAGTTTTATTTTTCTATTTAGAAAGCAAAATAAAATAGGCTGCTAACAAAATCTAATAATACAAGGCTAGTGAAAGCAGGCTGTTCTCTATTACTATTATATTCTGCAGTAATTTTTTAAAAAGAAAGACATGATAAGGCACCTCAGTGTTTCCATCTAAAATGGTTTGTTGGTAGATGGAACTATAAGACCATTCCAAGGTAGGCAACCTGAGGAAATCTGTGTGAACAGCAAAATTAAAAAGAAAATAAGATAATTTTTGGATTTTGTATACATATGAGAAACCAAACTGTTTTTGGGGGGAAATTATTGGAAACAATACACCGCCTTTTACTTCTATGAACTCCAGTCAGGCCATATTAGGTCATAAATCATGTTATTTTAAAAATGTGTTTTTAGTTGACATTACATTTCTTACTAGGGAAATTACTTAGAGGTGCAATCTACCAAGTAACCACTTCAATGTTGACTTAAAACTAAAGCATCCAGACAGTCTACTGCAGAGATAACTCTCATTTCCCTTGTTAACCAACAAGGAGAGATGGCCAACCCAAGAGAAATGAGTAAAATAGTGTCAACAAGATACATTTCCTCACATAAGATAAAGTACATCCAAACCCACTAATATGATTAAAGGAGAACATCTACATGACAGTTATAATCAATGTATGACTTATTAAATAACATATATAATCATAAAATAATAATTTGAAGACATAAAATCTAAGGTTTTAATATGTTTCTTAAATTTTAAAAAGTATTTAACAAACTTTACAAAAACCAAAATAATAAAGCATTGCCATTTTCAAAAAATAATGTATGTGTTCTATGAAGTTCAACATTTGATTTTAATTGGATGCTTTAGGAAAAGCAGTAGATAGAAAACAAAACAAGACAACAAAGAAAATGAGTTGAGCAGAAGAAATAAATCTACAGTTATGTCAATTTGTTAGGTAATTTTAATTAGCTAGAAGTCCAAGAAAATCAATAAAATAGCAAACTAATAAAGATAACAGTGTTCAGCCAGATTCTTGGTAAAATACCAATATTTAAAAATCAGCATTGTTTCTATATATCAGCAATAAACAATGGAACAACAAAATCACTAATATCAACAAAACTCATAATGTGCCTACTGTTATACCAAGAACTGTTCATGAGTAATGTGAATATAACTTTTAAGATTATGAATAGCCATAACAGAAGGTCTGAGCAAATATAAAATACTATATCCAAATATTAAGAGTAAATACCACAGTGGTAAATTTTTTCAAAATTAGCTAGTAACTTTAATACAATTTTAATAAATTTTATTTAAAATAATATCTAGAATTTTTCATGTAACCTAAAAATATTATTCTAATATTCATTTGACAGAGTAAAGAATGATGAGACTCATATAATTTTAAAAGGTAAGAAAAAGTAGTAAATGAAAGGCTTATCATACTCCTTGATATCAGGCTTGTTACAGAGTAACCACAGATAAAAACAGTGTATGTGCATAGAGAAAGATAAATAGTTCAGTAGCTGAATTAGGAACTTGGCATTTGATAGAGCTTGGTTTAAAAACTGTGGGAAATAAATAGGCTTGTTTAATAAATAATGATCATTAGAACTAATCATTAATAGAAAATAAAGAAAATTAGTTTTTTGGGGTGAGATGTCAACAAGATTATTGACTAGAAGCTCTGGTGCTCTTCCTTCCCATAAAACAAACAAAAAACAAATAAACAAACAAAAATGAATATACCACATTTTGACCAAAATAACTCAGGGGGAGCTCCAGAGAACAGCAAAGAATCAGCACAAATTCTGTAAAGCACAGAAACAGAGTATGGCCACGTGGAGAAGGGAAGGAAACACCTTGCCTTTGCTACCCAACCACCTTCAGTCAGAATCAGCAAGACTCTTTTCTGCAAAAGGAACCCAGCAGACTCCATTACCACTGCAGACACATGCAGTCTTTGCTACCAGTCTTGCAATCCTCACAGTCTCTGAGCCCAGGTGAGGGAGTTCTCTGGAGTCCTCACTCTGTGGTACTACCAGAGAAAGAGTCAATGCTATGACCTCCCCACCTCCACCCTGTGACTTGCCCTGCTACTGCATTGTACCATCTTGAAACCAGAGCCACTGTAGAGTGTATTCTATCTCAGAGGCAAGTAGTCCTTGCATCTCTCCATTATTGAGATTTTGCTGCCACTGCAGCACACTCGCCCAAAAGCACACCTGCCCTGACCTGAGTTGCTGCTATGACCTGCTTAACAGGGCCAACCTAGTGGGAAGCTGCCCCATCCCCTTGTTTCAGTTGCTTATTCACCCTCCTTTTAGGCTCACACTAAATTGGTGCCCAGCCCCCATGGGGATCTCAAGCTTCCTGTATAACACTCCACAGGAACACAATAATTGTTGAATAACTGTCCCAAAGAAATAGAAATTTAGTAATTGCCTGCAAAGAAAATCAAAGTAATGTTTTAAAGGAAACTCAGCAAGATACAAGAGAATACAGATATATGACTCAATAAAATCAGAAAAACAAATTATGATCTGAATAACATAATCAAAAAAGATACATATGTAATGTAAAATAACTAAACAGAAATCTTGGAACTTAAGTGTGAATTCAGTGAAATAATAACCAAAATACAACAGAGATTAAACAGCAGAATAAATTAAGAAGAAAGAATCTGTGAACTTGAAGATAGTCCTTTTGAATGACCCAGTTAGAGGAAACAAAGAAATAAGGAATGAAAAGATGGAGGACAGCCTACAAGACTAATGGGACAACATTAAATAATCTAATTTATGCATTGTGGGAATTCCAGAAAGAAAAGAAATACAGAAGTAAACAGAAAGCTTATTTAATAAAATAATTGCTGAAAACTTCCTGAGTCTTGGGAGAAATATGAAAACACAGATCTATGAGGCCCAAAAGGTCCCAAGCATATATTACCCAACGAGGTCCTCTCAAAGACACATTAAAATCAAACTGTCAAATTAAAAGAGAGAAATTTAAAAGCAGCAAGAGAGATACATCAACTCACATATAAGGGAATCTCCTTAGATTATTACTGAAACCTTGCTACAGGGATATTATGAGATGATATACTTGAAATTCTAAAGAACAAACAAAAACAATCCCTATAGGCCAAGAATACTAAGATACTATATCCAGCACAGCTGTTAAGAAAAAATAAAGTCTTTCTCAGACAAGCAAAGCTGAAGGAATTTATCACTGCTGGATCCCTCCCATAAGAAATATTTAAAGGAGTTCTTCAGGCAGAAATAAAAGGAGAAAATTACTATTGTGGATACATATGGAAGGATAATATTTACTGGTAGAGAGAAATACATAGTCAAATACAGGACACACCAGTACTTTAATGGTAGTATATTGATTATGTACGTCTCTGGTATGAAGGTTAAAAGTCAAAGCAGTCAAAATAAGCTAAAGGTAAAAATATCATTTTAACAATTATACAATATAAAAACATGTAAATTGTGACATGAAAATATAAATTGTAATGGGAGAGGAGGGTACAATTCTGGTGTTTATATGTGATAGATGTTAAGGTGTTACTACCTTAAAATAGTTGATTTAAATATAAGATTATTTATGTAAGCTTCATGACTACAAAACCAGATGAAAATAGCAGATACGCAAAAGACAAAGAAAAATTAATCAAAGCTTAGCACTACAAAAATTATTAAATCACTATGGTGGACAAGAGAGGAAAACGGAATAAGGGAGCTACAAAACAGCTAGAAAACAAATACAAAAAGGTAGTAGTAAGGAATAAGGGAGCTACAAAACAGCTAGAAAACAAATACAAAAAGATAGTAGTAAACACTTTCTATACATAACAACTTTGGATGAAAATAAAATAAATTCTCCCATCAAAGGACATAAACTGGTTAAGTGGATTGAGAAAATAAATTAAAAATATTCTAGTATATGCTGCCTACAAGAGATCCACTAAGATTTAAGGATACACATACAATGAAAGCCACAAGATGGAAGAAGATAATCCATGCAAATGGTAACCATAATAGAGTAAGGGTGCTTGGTTATGCTTATGAAGTACATTTTATTAGACAAGTCAAAAATTGTCCAGGAAACAAATTGTCATTGTTCAATGATAAAGAGGTTAATTCATCAAGAGGACGCATGAATTGTATATATATGCAACCAACATTGGAGCACCTAAATATATAAAGCAAATACTAATAACCACAGTGATTAATAGATAACAATATAATAAGAGTAGGAGACTCATATACCCTACTTTCAACAATGAATAAGCAACAAATAAATCAACCAGACAGAAAATTAATAACAAAATATTGGAACTGAATTTCACCTTTGATAAAATGAATCTAACACAGTTCTATCCAACAGCAGCAAATATATATTCTTCTCTAGCACACATGGAACCTTCTCCAGGATAGAATGTATGGTAGGCCCCAGGAAAAATCTTGGTACGTTTAAAAGTTGAATTCATACCTAATATTATTTTAGACCCTAATAATATGAAACTAGAACTTAGTTACTAAAAGAATCTTAGAAAATTCACAAATATGTGGAAATTAAACATCATGCTTCTGAATAATAAATGGATCAAAAAGGAAAACAAAAGGAAATTTGAAAATACTTGAGACAGCCAACAATATAAATACAAGATGTCAAAACTTATGGAATGCAACAAAAACAATTCTAAGGGGAAAATTACAGCAAAAAATTCTTACATTAAAAAAGAAGAAAGATCTCTAAGAAATAGCTTAATGTTTTGCCACAACAAACTAGGAAAAAAACCCAAAGAACTTCAGGCTAATGCAGTGGTTCATGACTGTAATCCCAGTATTTTAGGAGGCTGAGGCATGTGGATCACTTGAGGTCAGGAGTTTGAGACCAGTCTGGCCAACATGGAGAAACCCCGTCTTTACTAAAAATCCCAAAAATTAGATGGGCGTGGTGGTTCATGCCTGTAATACCAGCTACTCGGGAGGCTGAGGCACAAGAATCACATGAACTCGAGAGGCAGAGGTTGCAGTGAGCCGAGATTACGCCACTGCACTCCAGCCTGGGCAAACCAGAGCGAGACTTCTTCTCAAGGAAAAAAAAAAACTAGTTGACCCTTAAACCACATGGAGGTTTCAAGTGCTGACACCCTGTCCAGGCAAAAATCCACATAAAACTTTTGAATCCCCAAAAACTTACCTTCTAATAGCCTACTGTTGACCAGAAGCCTTACTGATAACATAAGTAGTCAATTAGAATATATTTCATACTTTATGTAATTATGTTCTGTATTCATACAATACAGTAGCCTAGAGAATGAAAATGATATTAAGAGAATCAGAAGGAGAAAATACAGTTGCTATGTATTATGTGGTAGCAAATTACTGTAACAAACTGCATCTGCACCATCTTCAGGTTGAGAAGGCTGAGGAAGAGGGGTGGCATTTGATTTTATAAGCCTGATCTTTTTTAAGACCAGCCAAGAGTTTGCCAATTTTGTTTATTGTATCAAAAAAAATCTTAGTTTTATTGATTTTTAATAAAAGAATAAGAATCTATTATTTTTATTATTTTCTTACTCCTGCTAATTTTACATTTACAGTCGACCCTTGAACAACACAGGTTTGAACTCTGTGGGCTCACTTTTATGTGAATTATCTTTCAGCTCTGCCACTCCAGCATTCAGACAAGAAAAAAAGAAGCATCCACATTGGAAAGAAAAAGGAAATTATCTTTAAAGAAATTATCTTTATTTAGAGATGACATAATCCTATATGAAAAAAACCCCAAAGATTCCACAAAAATCTGTGAGATCTAATAAATGGATTCAGTAACACTGAAGGTCAAAAAATCAACATATGAAATTTAGTAGCATTTCAATGCAAATATTTTGACCTAATTAAAACAAAATTAAAAATACCATCCCATTTACAACAGCATTAAAAAACAAATGAAATGATAATAGGTAATAACTTTAACCAAGGTTGTTGAATTTGAATATATATACACTATAAGCTATAAAACATTGATGAAGGAAATTGAAGAGGACACAAATAAATGGAATGGCATCTCATGCTCATGAATTGGAATAATTAATATTGTTGAAATGTCCATACTACTCAAAGCAACATACAAATTCAGTGAAATTTCTAGCCACACCCCAATAGTATTATTCACAGAAATAGAAAAAAAAAAAAAAAAAGACAGTACTAAAATTTGGATGGAACCATAAAAGATCCTGAAGAGTAAAAAACATTCTGCAAAGGAAAAACAAAGTTGGAGGAACCATACTTTTAAATTTAAAATTATATTACAAATCTATAGTATTCTAAACAGTAGTATTCTAAACAGTACACTACTGACATAAAACAGACACATACACCCAAGGAACAGAACAGACAGCCCAGAAATACATCCACACTTATATGGTCAACTAATTTTTGACAAGAGTACAAACAAAACACATTGGGGAAAGGATAGTCTCTTCAATAAATTGTGCTGGAAAAACTGAATTTGCACATGCAAAAAATAAAATTGGACTGTTATCTATACCATGCACAAAACACAACTAAAAATGAATAAAAGATCAAATTTTAAGTCCAGAAACTTTAAAATTCCTAGATGTGAATGTAAGAGAAAGTTCTTAGCCATTGGCCTTGGCAGTAATTTTTTAGTATCATATCAAAACCTCTAGCTACAAAACAAAAATAAATAAATAGTGCCACAGAAAAGTACAAAGCTTCTGCACAGCACAGGAAAAAATCATCCAAATGAAGCTGTGACCTATCAATTAGGAAACAATATTTGCAAACCATATCTAATAATGAGTTAATATCCAAGATTTATAAGAACTCATACAATAGCAGAAAAATAAATAACCCAATTAAAAATGTGCAAAAGACCTGAATAGATATCTGTCCAAACAGGATATAAAAATGACCAAGAAGTCCATTAAATGGTCAACTTCAGTCAACAAATGTAAGGTCATTGAAAGTGGATTTCAGATGAGACATGATAATAGACTCTCAGTATACTTTAAGGGCAAGGTCCAGCATACTCACTCATTAATATGGACATAAATAAAAGATTTATAAAATATATACCTAATTAAAATACTGATTTAGATCTATTGTATATATTTGTATTATTAAATCATAATATTAAATGTAAAATTGCAAAACTATATGCATATTCTGAGGTGATTTATTAAAACATCAAAAATGCAAAAATATTTTATCATGCTCATGTGAAGTATAAATGTTTATGAAAGGATGGAAAGTGCTCTATACAAAACTACATGTACCAATTTCATGACAGTTGTTGATTTGAGAGACTCTGCAATATAAATGGCAATTTGATTTGATTCCAAAGGGGATTTAACACTATATATAATGCTATATATATTTTATTTCAGAAAAAGCTGCATGTAAATATAACATAGTAACAATAACCTGTTGCAGATTATAGCAAATTAAGTAATTGCTTTTTGGTTTATTTGTGCTATTTATTTGTGATATTTCTCAAGAAATAAACTACCCATATAATTGTAAACTTTAAGAGATTTCCTGAAAATACTTTATGTATAGATTGTAATAAGGTTCAAACATTAATTTTGTTCAGTTTTCCACAAACCTCATGATTATTAGGAAAAACGTTCATGTTTTCTTAAATTATATTAAATAATAAGACAAATATTCAATTTATTGAGTTTCCACAGTGAGTGTGTAATTGATGACACTTTTAGTAAAAGTGGAAGGAATTACTGGTACTTTGAGATGGATCACTTCAGAAAATGATGGATTCCTGTGTTGCAAAGTAACTTACACTTTTTGATTTTAAAATGTTATGGAGGAATTTGTTCTCTCAAGAACCGTGAAAGGTGCCCAATCGGATTTAAAAGCAGTATGTAATTTTCTCATGCTTAGAATACAGGCAAGAATTAAAAGAAAATAGCTGCTTTTAAAAATCATCAATTACTTTGTCATATTAATATGAAATTATTCTGATACCTAATTAAATGCTCCATGCCATATCAGATTATCTGACAAGATAAATATAAATGCATCTTTGATTGACATGGATGAAGAGGCTGAGTATCACAGCTGGTTTCAAGACAGCAGATTGAAGAAATTATATTATAAACAGGAGCAAGAAACACAGAAATGTGGGCTTTTCTGTAAGAGCTGGAGCCAAAAAGATGTCATCAGTGTCTGGCAACACCTGAAACAGTGACAAGAAGGTGAATACACTTGCTTATTTCTTGTCTCACCCATTCTATTTGACCTCCCAGAGGGACCTACCTTGGACCAAATCTAATCAGAAGTCTCCTGGATAGAGAAAAAAGACACAAAGCAGCGTAGGAGAGAAAATGCAAAATATTAGAAAGCAAAACAAAACAAAACAAAATTAAAAAAAAAACAAAAAAAAAAAACCCCAAAACACAAAAACAGAAACACACACAAATTATTGTTTTAATAGAAGTGATAACACAAAGAATTAAAACCTAACATTTAGTAATAAAATGTTAGAACATTGAAAATAATAATTTGAAAAGTATGAAATACAATATTTAAAATAAAAATATTTACAAAGAAACAAAATTCGGTATATCATCAATAACGCTGGATACAAGAAGACAAGCAAACAGTAATATTAAAATGTTTAAAGGGAATTACGTTGAAGACAGAAATTCTTTTCCACTAAAACCATATTGAGGGCTTCTGCTTTTGTGTATGACCGACAAACATGCTATAGTTTTCCTTACACCTTACACAAGAAATCTGAAAAACATCTATGAATCAACTATTTTCAGATAGTTTTGGAGAGTGATCTCTAAGAAGACTGAAACAAATGAGTTGGGCCTGAAGATTATCCTGGCTTTCAACCTAGAAGGACTTTCCAGGGTGAAGAACAGTAAGGAGAAACCTAAAATGTCTAATACACAGTCTCACTGAGGAGAAAGAGATGGGAAGGAGGCTGAGATGGCTAAAACTTGTGGGACATAATTCCAAAGAGAAGAGAAATATGCAGATAAAGAAATACAAGACTGTACAGGACATTCAGGTTTTTGCAGAATGCTAAGCTGCACAGACAAGTGAGAATTCCGTGAGGCTAGAAAATAACCACTTCTTGGGTGCTGTAGTGTAGCTTTCCCCAGCAATCATGTACACTGGAGGAATATTCAGGTTCCAGTAGGAGTGAGCAGAGAGGCCTTGGTAAACACCTAAGACATTAGCAGATACTCTGCAAGCATCCTGCATTAACAGTAAAGGATAAAGTAGTGCCAGAATAAAAGCCGTTCTAGACCTGCAAAGCAAAGCTTTGAAAAGAGGTCTCAAAAGGTCAATCTGATCCTCAAACCACTCAAGCACATGTCAGAAACAAAATAAAACAAAACATAAACCTTTAAAAACAGATACAATCGCGTAGGCATTCAAAAATACAGCAAGCAAACTGACATCAAATAGCAATTATTATCAATGAAAAGAATAAGAAAAATAGTATCCTTAATAAACAGGAAAATCATTCATTAGAAACAAAACCGGAAATGATAGAAATGTTGCGATTGGAGCATAAGAACTTCAAAATAGTCATTATATACATGATAGTGGATTTAAATCAAAATATTAATGTAGTAGGAGAGAAAAGATAGCTATGAAAAGGAGGCAGGTGAAACTTCTTGAATTGGAAACAGCAATTCTCAAATGAAAATAACATTGAGTATTCTTTATGTTTTTTAATTTTTTAATTTATAATTTTTGTGAATGAATAAGGCATACTCTCTGATAGCACCACAGGGTGACTATAGTCAATAATAATTTCATTGTACATTTAAAAATAAAGAGTGCCATTGGGTTGTTTGTAACATAAAGGATAAATGCTTGAGGGGATTGATAACCTCATTCTCCATGATGTGATTATTACACATTGCATGTCTGTACCAAAACATCTCATGTATCCCATGAATATATGCACTTAACATTGGATAGGCCGGGCGTGGTGGCTCACGCCTGTAATCCCAGCACTTTGAAAGGCTGAGGCAGGCAGATCACGAGGTCAGGAGATCGAGACCATCCTGGCTAACACGTGAAACGCCGTCTCTACTAAAAAATACAAAATAATTAGCCGGGCGTGGTGGCGGCGCCTGTAGTCCCAGCTACTCGGGAGGCTGAGGCAGGAGAATGGCGGGAACCCGGGAAGCGGAGCTTGCAGTGAACGGGAGATCGCACCACTGCACTCCAGCCTGGGCGACAGAGCGAGACTCCATCTTAAAAAAAAAAATTGGATATTCTTAACAGCAGATTACACAAAGCAGAAGAAAAATCAATGGATTTATTATAGAAACATAACAACAGACTCTAAACTGCAAAGAAAAACTCACACTGAACAATGGTGATTGAGAGATTCTTCCCCTGTTCATAAATGTTAAAGTGTAGGAAAAAAGCATGTCTTACAATTTACGAAAGAAGGTTAAATAGGACCTGATTGTGAAAGACTTGAGAGTCTGGCTAACAAGTTAAGTTTGATTTGTGGATGTTTGGAATTCACTATTTCTGAGCAGGGGAGCAATGTGATGAGAGATGAGCTTTATGTATTGCAACATCCATCTTCTCCCAGGAATGGAAGAGTACAAAAGCCTGACTCACTGGGTTTGGGGAGCATATTGCTAAGGAAAACATAAATATGTCTACTTAAGTAATCTATATTAGTTTACCCAATTACTATTCAGGTATTTACTTCTCCAAGAAATATTACCCGCAGCCACAAACCCATGCTAATAGTTCCCCACTGTAATAGACACATCAGTACAAAGTGGAGGCAGTGTCAGAAAACAAATATTAAGGAGATCTTGAAACCATGATTTTCAAAGCTGGAGATTCATTATTTCATCGCATAGTGTGCTGTTCCAGGAGTTTGCTTGTATTCTCATCCCAGAGATTGAATAATGAATACACTTATAGCAGTAGGGAATGTGACAGGACAATCAGAAACAAGCTGACAATTATAGATGTTAGTTGAATAGAGTGACAGTTATTTACGTACATGAAATGAAAGGTATATTTCTAAAATTGAGCTTATGCTTCAGAAAAACCTGGATGAATCATTTAATTTGGAATTTTCAGTTTGTTGAAAGAATATAAGATGACTCTACTGAATATATCGAGGACTTAAAATTAGGGTGATGAAAAGTCCTGGTTTACTGGGAGATAATTCAGTTTTATAGTTTTGTCTTGGTTTACGTATTAATAACAGACTCTTTCACTCCCAAATCTGCCCCTGATGGGTTTTGAAACATTTGTTTAATTAATTCATACTGCCATGAAAAGACAGCTGAATGTTTGTATTGCATTAATGCCCTTGAAAATAGAATGGGAAAGATGTTTAAAATTTAGTTTTCATTTGATGACTTCAAATTTCTCTTCATATATCCACAAAGTGTATGTGTGACATAAATTCCTTTTAATCACTTTAGGTTCATTGAAGAAGTATAGGACTCTGGGGAATTCTCTGCAACATCTTTTGAAGAATTATAGAACCCCTGCTATACATAATGTAGATAAATAGTGCAGTTAAATGTACTGATGAGTGTGGAATTGGGAGCAAAGTTACCTGGGTTTGAACTCTGGTCCTGCCAAGTACTACCCAAATGACTTTAGGCAGGTCACTTAAGTTCTGTGTGGCTGCAGTCATACAGTTTAATAACAAGATTAAATGACTGAGTAGTTATAAGGTTATTAGACTATATGGCACATTCTTGTTAGAATTAATGTAACTGTCTACTGTTATACTATTTTCTATAGCAAATTAAGAAAAGGGTTTTTTTTTTTAAAGACAATTTATAGTTATTTCCAACTCCAAGTACAAATTTTGCTGGGAGAAAAATGTGGATGGTGGTGCTTCACATACACTCTGGAAATAAATGCGTATTAAGTATAAAAATATTCCTTGGTTGGGCATGGCCACTCATGCCTTTAATCCTATCACTTTAGGAAACTTAAGTGGGAGGATTGTTTGAGCCCAGAAGGTAGAGGCCAGCCTGGGCATCATACGAGAGCCAGTCTTTACAAAACATTAAAAAAAAAATGTTAGCCAGGCATGATGGCTCGTACCTGTAGTCCCAGTTCCTTGGGATGCTGAGGCGGAAGGTTTGCTTGAGCCCCTGAGGTTGAGGCTGCAGTGAGCGTAGGTCATGCCACTGCACCTCAGCCTGAGTGACAGAGTAAGACCCTGTCTCCAAAAAAAAAATAAAATGTTCCTTACCAAGTGACTGTTAATTGATCTTTAACCATTTCCAGAACTAAAGACACATTGAAAGGATTAAGATAATTTGTAGAAATGAGACACCCAGCACTACCACACAGAGGAAATGCTGCTTAAAAAAGCTGACCACAGGAAAAAATCATGTGATATTATGTAAATGATCATAAGGCTTTCAGCTAATAGCATAGTTTAGCTAATCACATACCAATTCCAAAATGCTTCCTTAGTGGCCCACACAATGGAATCTGAAAAAGCTGAAATACATCTCCTTCCAATTTTTTTCCCCTTTAGTTTTCATACAACAGATACAAACAATGAAATTTTAACAGAAATTTCCTGGGGTAGGATGCAGAGTTCTTAGGAAATCTTCTGTTTTCTTATAAAAGCAAGAGCCTGAAGTAGGTGATGATTCTTACCACATTTTACTGATTTGAAATAAAAAATAAAGCCTGCCTTTATTTTTTCAGAAGACCAGTGGAAAATCATTAAATGATAGATAGTCTGTTAAGTAAAATGATCACAAAAGGAAGGAGGAGATGGTATTGTTAAACCATTGAAGTCCTGGGCTGTTATCTCTTGATTTCTTGGTATATGAGGAAATAAATACCTCTGTTAAATTCAGTTTACGTTTATTTTTTGTTTATGATTTTGCCTTCAAACACATTTCTAAAATATTCAACAGTGTATGAGGGCTAAAGCTCTATAAATCATTCTGAAATCTTAAGGTTTGCATTCTTGAATATTATCTGAGGATGTGTGGTATGGTTTGGATTTATGTTTCCCACTCAAATCTCATGTTAAATTGCAATCCCCATTGTTGGAGGAGAGACCTGGTGGGAGGTGACTGGATCATGGGGGCCAACTTCCCCTTGCTAATCTCATGATACAGAGTGCATTCTCATGAGATCTGGTTGTTTAAAAGTGTGTCGCACCATTTCAGCACTTTGGGAGGCTGAGGCAGGCGGATCACAAAGTCGGGAGATCGAAACCATCCTGGATAATACTGTGAAACCCTCTCTCTACTAAAACTACAGAAAATTAGCTGGGCTTGGTGGCAGGCACCTATAGTCCCAGCTACTTGGGAGGCTGAGGCAGGAGAATGGCATGAACCCGGGAGGCGGAGCTTGTAGTGAGCCTAGATTGCCCCACTGTGATCCAGCCTGGGCGACAGAGTGAGACTCTGTCTCAACAACAACAACAACAAAAAAGTATGTAGCACCTCCCTCTTCATTCTCCTTCCTTCTCCCTCCATGTAAGATGTGCCTGCTTCCCTTCACTTTCCACCATGATTGTAGGTTTCCTGAGGCCTGCCAGGTATGCTTCCTGTATAGCCTTTGGAAATGTGAATCAATTAAACTTCTTTGCTTTATAAATTATCCAGTCTCAGGTAGTTCTTTATAGCAATGAAGCAATGAACTAATACAATGTGTAATACACCAAGGACTTTATAGAAACTTTGGGGAGAAGTTTGCTACTGCTCCAAGCACTGCATAAGAAATTACAAGAAATGCAAAGAAAGGAACAAAGCACAACTCTTTAAAGCAGACAGTAGAAGAAATTGTAAATAGACTTAAAAAAAGCTTCAATGGTTTATTGATGAGAGTTGCTACAGTTCCAAACAATAGACAGTGTCAGAATAAATATATTTTAATTCTTAGATGTATCTTTTTTTGTCATTGCAAATGTGGGAAACTCATCACAGATGTGAACATCATACTATATTGTCTATATAAAATCAGAAGCAAAGTGTGTGTAGACATGTAGATATGCTTGATTTTCACTAAAATATCATCATGAACAAACAATTTTATTTCAATGAAACTTTCACAACCTATAGGTGCCAGAAACTTGAGTGGGACTCAAGTTAATTGTGCTGACTTTAAAATTTTATTCGAATAAGTTATTGATATATTTAACAAAATAGAGGCAGGTTCAAATAAAATACAAAGAAAATCAAGAGAAATTACACAGACATAGATCTCTGAAGAGTTATATTAAAATTTTAGATTAGAAGATTTAATAAAATAGAGATTCTATTTCTCCCCAAATATATATACAGATTAAATGCCATTCTCTCCTTGAAACCATAGAAATTTTTTGTTTGGAAGTAGGGGTAAGCATGAGCTCAGTGATAGCCAAAAAGCATTAAAGAATAAGAACACAGTAGGAGGGCATATTCTACTAAGTATTCTGACTTAATATAGAGATAAATCAATTAAGAAAGTGTAAAATTTGTGGAAAGACAAATAGATAATGGAATAGAAAAAATAGTCCAGAAACATTAGTAAACTCACTAGTACAAAGAGAGATTTCCCATCTCTTATTCCTAAGATTTCAGAAAAAAGATCCTGTTCCACAGACTCTAATATGTCGAACATTCTGGATTCCATTTTGTTCTGCAATGCATGGTAGTCACTGTGCCTAACTTGTCTCTTGTGATCACTGGCCTCTGTAACTCCAGGGTCCTATCATGTACAGTAATGCCTGGGAGCTCAGCAGCATCCTCCACCATTAGGACAGCCACCAAAACTCTCTGTTCTTATAGTGCAGGTATCAGTGGTTTTGCAAGGACTTACCTTTCAGACTCTCCAATGTGGGGAGGGAACAAGTTCTCTCCTGATTAATCCACTGTCATATTTCTATATTTTTTGATACCTTCCCCTATATGCTACCAAGGGAGTGATGGTATCTCATCCTCCTTGAATGTGGGCCTAGTTGAGCTTAATTTTTGTCAGTCAACCAAGCAAACCACTAGAGCCAATCCTTTTTAAGGCATGTAAATAATGAATTGTTATAATGGCTGGGTCTTCACTTTAAACTGATTTCCAGTATCAAGTCTTTTTTGTTTTGTATTCCATGGTGCTAGAACATACAGCAGAAAGGATAAAATACTAATATTGTTATGACATTTAAAATATTTGAGCAGTTCTTCATAAGTTAATTATCATACAAACAATATGAAGATGTTCTGTGTATCTTCATCAATACTTTGCTGCTAAAATGCTTTGTTAACAGCTAATGAAAAAACAAGCAGTTAATTATAAAGTGACAGCCATTGAACTGCAAATTTTAGTGCTTTTATTTTAGTAATAGGCTGTTGAGACTGTTACCATCTCAGAATCTGTAATGGCACTGCACAATCTCAGTCTGAAAAGCAAGTATAAAACATGTCTTCAGTGTTTTGACTGAGTATGAAAATGGTTGTCTGTTAAAGTAAGAAATCACATTCTTTTTTTTTTTTTTTTTGAGACGGAGTCTTGCTCTGTCGCTCAGGCTGGAGTGCCTGTATATTAATATATTTATTCAAAGGTATATGGATGTACTTATATATATTTAATATATGCTTATATATTCAAAGATACATGGATGTGTGTGTGTATAAATGTGTGTGTGTATGTGTGTGTGTGTATCAGATAGATAGATAGATAGATAGATAGATAGATAGATAGATAGATAGGGATTTATCTTGCCCAAAAATGACAGTTTCTTTTCTGGAGACTTTCAACAAAGAATGCCAGCAATCTCTAAAGCAGAGTTTTTTTTCCTTCCAGAAAATTCTTTCTCTAAGAACACTTAGTTAATTCCTTTCTTTTATATGCTAAATAAAAAACTTTGTAAATTTATTAATGTTTACCTATTTTTAATATACGAATGTGTTTCTTAAGATGTTTACTAGTTTCAGTGTTCTGTTTTCCTATATAATTTCTCTTTATAAAAATAACTTGCTGTTTGTGACTAATAGCACATCTATGAGGGGGAGTTGCTATGAAAAACAGATCTTATAGGAGAACTCTCACCCCTCCAGTGACAACATCTTACATTATATGCTTTGATACTGAATTTTATGCATTTGCATGAGATAAAAATGCATTTATAATAACACATAAATTGTAAGAACTGTTTTGGAAAGATTGCTTGTATTTGTGAAATTTAGAGGATTTATGACTATTGCGTTTTTCTCTTAGAAGAGGTCCACACAAACGTGACATTCTCTCAGGTCAGAATGTAAAAAAATAAAACAATGCAACCTAAATCTGACTACTTCATTCATCTTTTAGAACCATTTTTAAAGTGTTCATTAATTCTCACTTTCTTCATTTCTGAAATGAAGTTCAATAAACTGAACAAGCACTTTATCTTCCAAAAGTGATACGTTAGAAAATTCCTCTGTTGGATTTAATTAGGTGAGATGTCTGCAAGTAGGTAATTAGTTCACTCAGCAGATGAATTCAGAAATGTTTCTCAGAAGGCAGCTTTATTATATTTTCACCTTCGTGTACCAAGATGAAACATTTTCTAAAATAAAAACTACTAATGAAACAGTTCTCCTGCCACTAGTGTAATTCCAAATAAACAGCACCCCAGATAAAATATATATAATCTTTTATCAGTAATTTATGCTTCAAAAAAGTATATAATACATTATTTAAAAATTTATGAAAACATATTTTTATATGGAAGATGTCAAATTTAAATAGATATTACTTGGAAATAGCAAACATATTTTACCATAAAGAAAACAACTGAACAAAGGATATTAGACATACTTGGCAAGAGTGAATTTTATCTTAGTAACATAACAGAGCTCAAGCTTTTTACTACACAATACTTTAAATAATTGCTTCCACTAGGGAATTTGACTTTCAGCATCTATTATTCAAATTACTGAACTAGATCTATGGATTCTTATTACCACATATATATTGCATTACTGAGAGATTAACTTGACCTCTCTCAAATTAACCAGTGCCAATAAGGCAACCCCAATCACATTATAACTACAGGAGCCATCTATACAATAGAGCTATATCTGATGTCTTCGTAAAATTATAAAATTTTTATGCCAGTTTAAAAATATTTATGCCAGTGAGAAAAAAAAAAAATAATAGATTTTTGTTCCTGGGTTCCAGATTAGAGAATTGCTCAGAGAAAGAGCTTGTATGATTTTTATTCCCACAATTGCATTTGAGCCTTAAGCTTTTGCTTTCTTTAAGATTTTATTAATGCCCCAAATCCTGCCGCTTTGCTACAACAGAGGATGGCCCTTTATATTTATGTGTTTAATACAGGCAATGCATATCCACAAATATTTTGTACACCAAACTGCATCTACAGTTTCATGTGATATATATCCCATATTAAATATTTATTATACTTTTATGAAGCACAGTTATACGTATTTAGTTTTCATTAAATTGTAAGCAGAATCTACACAAGAATAGATATATATTTTTACACAAGAAGAGAATAGATTTTTCAATCTAAAAGAAAAAGTTTCATGATGAAATAGTCGTGTTTTCTTTGTTTAAATAATTGCATCACTCTAATTACTTGACACACACACACAAACACACAGTTTTCAAGGATAAAAATCATTCCTTAGAATTCCCCACAGTATTGTTTTGCCAAAAAACCAATCCAACTGAATATTCATATTTACCATTCACAACATCCGGGGCTTGCTTTTCTTAGTCAAAGGAGGTTTTTAAGAGTCCTTGTTCTGCAATCACAACGTTGTTGCCTAACCAAGTTTGAGAGTAACTTAATTTTGTTTTGGATTTTACATGCCTTTTCATTTAGTTACCATGTGGAAAAGGGTCTATTATAGGTATTAAAGCAACTAGAATATACAGTGTTGAGCAGTTACACTCTCGAGAGGATACTTGGGGTAGTTAGGGGAAAATTATTCTCTTCTACATATCTCTTCATTTCACAGATGTGAAGAGAACAGGGAATACTTCTTGGAATATAGTGTAAGCACTCACTACAATTAGAAATTAATTTGGAAATATGCACTAAAGTAAGAAGCAATTTCCTTTGTGCAGTGATTATGAATATAATCACATCATCTACCAACATATGTCACCTTTTGTTTTGAATTTTTGTACTAAGCCTTCTAGTTTGTTTTACGTAAGTGATAATAGTAGGCAAACTTGATCCCTCGTCTTAAACAGGAATGGGAAAGTTTTACCATTAAATACAGCATTTGCAACAGTTTTCCTATGGATTATTTTTGACTAGCTATGGAGTATCATGAGTGAATAGCTCAATTCTGTTACTCTTTCCTGTATCTAGTTTTATAATTATTTTTTTATTACTTAATCATTTTCTTTTAACCTCAAAGAAGCTCACAGATAATGCCAAAGTCCACAGATGACAGTTTGAGAACCACTGCTTAGACATCAGTTAAGATTTTTACCGAAAATTTACTTCAGTTAAGATTTTTTTCTGAATGGTAAACTTTCTTGCCTCTGGTTTATGTGAAAATATCTCTACTTTTATCCTTTAATGATGCTTTCACTGTATTCCCAATTCTAGATTTAGATGTGCTTTTTGGAACTTTATACATATTATTCCACGTACTTTTGAACTCCATTAATGTTTTTCACAAGTAAAATGTCAGTTGACTCATTTTTTTCTTGTAGAAAGCTGTCTTTTTTCTCTGAATGTTTTAAGAGTTATTTCTGCATCCGTACTGGTTTTCTCTTGCTGCTGTACAAATTACTGCAAACTTAGTGGCTTAAAACAACACAAATGTATTAACTTACAGTTGTACATAAATCCACAAAGCGTGTCGTTGGGCCAAAATCAAGGTCAACAGGATGGCTTTTTCTATTAAACCAAATGAAGCTTACTTGTTAATTACAGTCTTAAACATGAGTGTTTTCATTTATTTATTTGCATTTTATAAATATATAACAGTATATTTATAACAATTTCATACAAACATAATAATGATGTATAATTTTCTTCTGTTTCTTTTTTTATTATTATCATACTTTAAGTTCTAGGTTACATGTGTACAACTTGCAGGTTTGTTACATATGTATACATGTATATACATGTTGTGCCATGTTGGTGTGCTGCACCCGTTAACTCGTCATTTACATTGGGTATATCTTCAGTTTCTTTTAACTCCTTAGGAACTGGCATCAGGATTATATTAGTTTCATTCTCTGCTTTAAACAGCTTTTGTGGTATTGTAGTTCCTTATTTTTGAAAGATTAAACAAACCTAGCTTTAAAATTGAGAGTTCTAAACTCTTTGCTACTAGAGATTTCAAATCTCCTCAGGCTTAAGTTGGAAATAAAATTCAAATAGTACATCAAACAAAAGCAAATTACCATTTTCAAATAAAATAAATGATATTTAGTAAAAACCAAAATAATTCAAAGATAACATAAATAAATTTGATGACAACTTTTTTTTTTTTCAATTTTAGCATGTAAATCAAGACTTTTGACTAACTGGTTGATATAGAGACTAGAGCTCGGGACTACAAGTCACCATTTGTAAGGCTGTGAGGTTGACGTAATAGAGTATGTTTGGCAGGGAATTATCTTAACAGTAAAAGCAGTGAATTTATTGAGTTATATTTCTTTCCAGATTAGATAACAAAATCCAAAAACTAGGGGATAACTAACCTAATTCAAATAATGAGTTGGTACCCAAGTAGCGATTGGGGTGCTCATTAATATTTCATATTGCCTTTCTAGCAATTCTTCAGATAAACTTAATATCTCACAGCTATTTGAAGTAAAAATAAATAATTATTTTTTATTTATTAAATAAATGCTTGAGGTATTTATGCTTAGGTAATTTAATAGTGACATTCAGAACTTTTGTTCTTTTAATACGTGCTAAAGTTTTTTAAAATTCACTTTTTGAGTTATTAACTCATAAGACTGATTTGACTTAAAACTATATGCGAATTTGATTGATTTTATTCGATATGATTTATTGCATGTCTTAAAATATGTCTTGATTTCATTATATAATATTTTTAATATATGTGTGTGTGTGAAAGCAGTGGCATTCTGTGAGGGTTGAAGATAGTCATGAAGAGATGCTGGATTTTACCAAGTGCTTTATCAGCATCTACTGAGATGACTTTATGGGATTTTTTAAAAATTATTTTGTTTCTGTGGTGAACAGCATTTGTTGTTTTGTGTATGTTGAACCATCCTTGCATCCCTGTAATAAAACCCACTTGACCATGGAGTATTACCTTTTATTATGTGCTTTTGGATTCAGTTTGTTAGTATTTTGTTGAGGGTTTTTACATCTATGTTCATCAGGGATATTGTTCAGCAGTTCTCTTTTTTTTATTGCTTCCTTGCCTTGTTTTAGTATTGGGGTGATACTGGTTTTGTATAATTTGTTAGGAAGGAATTCCTCCACCTCAACTTTTTGGAAACATTTCAGTATGTTTGGTACTAGTTTTTCTTTGTATGTCTGATAAAATTGGGGTGATAATCCATTGGGTCTTGAACTTTTTTTTGCTGTGTTTTTTTTTTATACTGATTCAATTTCATCACATATTAATGGTGTGTTCAGAATTTTATTTATTCCTGATTCAATCACGGGATGCTTTACTTTTCCAGAAATATATTTATATCCTGTGGGTTTTATGGTTTTTGTGCGTGGAGATGCTCACAGTATTCTGTGATGATCATTTTTATATCTGTGTATCAGTTGTAATGTCACCTCTATCATTTCTGATTATGCTTATATGTATCTTGTCTCTTTTTTCTTTATCAATGCAGCTAGTAAGCTTTTTCCTTTTTAATTTTGTTTAATAGTTTTACTGAATTACAAATTACATCCCAGAAAACTAAATTATTTAAGTATATAATTCAATAGATTTAGTATATACATAGACATGTGCAACTATCACCAAAATGTAATTTTACGTTTTCATCACCCCAAAAAGATATTCATACTTATTGTGCTTTCCATTACTAAGCATAGGCAAATATTAATCCATTTTTGTCTTTGTATACTTGCCAATTATGAACATTAAATATAAATGGAATCATATAATATATTGACTTTGTGACTGGCTTCTTTTACTTACCATAATGTTTCCAAAGTTCATTTATATTTTGGTATATACCAGTCATCCATTCACTTTGTTGCAAAATCATGGCCAATTAAATCAATATACCACATTTTATTTATTCATTTATTGGTTTATGTACATATGAGTGTTTTTCAAAAGTTTTGGGTATTATAAATAAAGATGTTCTGGACATTTTTGTACAAGTTTTTATAATAATGTATGGTTTCATATATTGAAAAAATCTCCCCAGGACTGAAATTGCTATGTCCATAAACATCTTAGTTTAGCATTTTGAGGAATTGAAAAGCTGTTTTCCAAAGAGTCTAAAGAATTCCACATTCTCACCAAAAATGTATGAGCATTCTAATTTCTCCACCATGTTATCAGCACCTTTTGTTGTCTGTCTTTTCATTATAGACATGATAGTGTATTAGAATAATATCTCATTGTAGTATTGAGATGTATTTCCATAATTACTGATGTTAAGCATCTTTTTATGTGCTTCATGGCTATTTATATATTTTATTTAAATAAATATTTGTAAAGACTCTTTACTTGTTTTTAAGTTGGGTTGTGTATTATATTATTGTAGACTTGTAAATGTTATTTATATTTATGGATGTAATCCCTTATCTGATATCTAACTTGCAAATCTTTTCAGTCATTTGCAGACAGTTCTTTTACTTTCTTTTGTTTATTTTATTTTTATATAACAAATCCCCAAGTTTCTACTTATTGACACATGGCCAGTTTTGTTTCATGTGTTTTCTTCACACCACATTAATGGGCCATTTAAAAATAATTCCCAGCCATGACATCATGTCAAATAACATTTCAAAAAACTGAGAGCACTTGCAAAGTACTATTAGCACAATTTAAACAATTTGATGGTGCCTTATAAGAAGAGTTGGCCAATGAATAGAATTCACTCTGTGAACATGCTGCATTTCCCTCCATGAATGGAAGGTACAGTCACTATCCATTGCATTCATAGCTCCATCGTGATCAGAGAAGTTCCCTCACAATCTGCTTTAGACATTCAGCCCCTCAGGAGGATAGACATTAGCTCAGATGGAAAACGCCATTTGTAATTCATTGCTCTCATATGAGTATGATATAAATTCTTCTCCTCAGCCTTGTAAACTGCTAAGTTTTTATCATATACAAGAATCCATGTTATCTTAACTATTTGTTAGTCTGACACAGCACACTGCTAAGTGGAGACGGTGGTCCATGCCTCCATAGGTGGGGATGACAATGAATCCCCACCACCCCCAGAAAAAAAATAAAACCAAAAACAAAAACAATTGAGTGTTTGGAAAAACCAGAGTAATAACTCTGAGTTTTTAGAGATGTACAAACTAAAGATGAGAGATTTCGTGTACTAGTCGTTCTAAGTTTCCACTCTGTAAGCTCCTGGACTGTCTCTCCGTCTGTTTGAATACAGTCCTCAAATGCTTTCTTTTATCTACATTGAAACATTTTCCTAAGCAAATATTTGGTGCCTTTAGAAATCAGCAGCATGGTCTGCATGCTGGCTGTTGGAGATATGGGACCCAGCAGAGTGCAGGGTGGAGGATGAACAATAAACGAAATCAACCCCAAAACACTTCAAAGATTTGGAACCAACGAAGGCTCAGACAAGAGCAGCATAGGAATTGGGCGTCTGACAAATTACAGTACAAAGGTGTTAGATATAAAGAAGTCTTGAGTCTCAAAATACACATGGCAACAAGTTGAAATGGGAGAAGGGACTAAAAGCAGCAGAAATATGCCATTCTGGCAAGGTATCTGGGCAGTGGGTTGTAGATAATTACCAATTAGTACAGCTATTTTGAGATGAACACTGCAAAGATAAGAAAGTGACAGCCTAGAGCTATGAAAAACATTACTGTCTTAGAAACTCTGCCTCAGTTTCTAGTTTATAAACATTTTGGGCCTTATTTATTCCGTGATTCTGAGCTACATTCTGGCTTCTGACTGTAGCCTGCTGAGTTTAGAATATTGTCATAATAATTCTCTCATTAAAACCTTTTTATGTAACTATCCATCTTAGCTTTTCACTTTATTGCAGGTATTAGTTCCTGTTTAATTGATTCAGTGGACATAGTCTCACTCTACTATTAGCTACCCTGTTCTTGTCGCTTCTCCCATGCTGCTCTTTCTTCCAGTCACCATTCCCAATCGTTCCCTACACAAAAGAAAGAAGGGCAAAGTTTTAGAACAGCGATTATAATAATAAATGCAAGAAAATTGTAATAAAGAGAAAATACTCAGTTTGGTTTATCATTCCGTATATTATTTGGGAAGACCCTTAGCAAGATTGGTATATCTGCAATTTAGGCAAACTACATGAATAGATGGTGACATTTACAACTGAAGAGGGATATAGAGTGTGATAGTAGTTGCAGAATAAATAAAAAATCAGGGATACTTGCTTTGCTTATTTAAGAAAATCTATCCAGATATGTAAAAAATTCTTGATTTCACACATTCCATATACAAGTATTGAATTTTGCATTTCTATAGTATCTGTTACAATAGAACTTAAGCGACACATATCTCTGGAATATATAAGTTCATATTGGAATACCTAAGCTATATTTTACAAATAGTTTATTTTCAATTAACACAATGGCATCACCTAAGCCAGATAAAGAACAGCATTTTCACCGAGGGCCTGTTAGATGAATATTTTAAAGTTATTTTTTACCTCTTTACAAAACAAAATACATTTTCTTTTATTTAACTTACAGGGAACTTTATTTTCATGGATATTCTTCACTTCTTCTGAAATGCTTTATTGAACCAATATATATGAGTGATTTTTTGGCTTAGGGGAAAATACTTTTCATTCAAATTCATTTTATTTTGCTACAGCTATCCAAGCAAGAGAAAAAAAAAATCAAGACTCTTATGATATTTAAAAGTAGATATATTTTCAATCCTAAAAGAGTAAAAATTTTAGAAACATCTAAACTTTACTAAACCTCATTATTAAAAGATTTCCGGAGTACCTGAAAGAGATCTAATCTGCCTTATATACTCCAAAAAAAACTATGCACACGTAACTACAAAGAACAGCATAAAAATGCTCAATTAATATTTCTTGAATGATTCAATTTGCCTTCTCAGAAGTTTGTGACATTTCTTAAAAATCCTTACGATTGAACCACTAATTTGTCTTCCTTGTAGCCAAAGCATACATTTCATTTTGGTATACTTTTATTTAAAAAAATATTTATTGGAAAGCCTTGCAATGTTACCTGATTTTTAATTTCATTATGATGTGCTATTTGTCTTTACAAATAACACCTAATATTCATAAATCTGGCTAAATTTTAAAATATCTTAATACTCAAATATTAATTTTTATATTTTCCAATATAATGAACTCATTCAATCTGTTGTTCACAAACCATGATTGTGTACCTCTGGCTCTCTTTCTAAGGAAGACATATGATCAGGTTTACTGCTTTGGCCCTTGAAAGGATTTTTCTTTTTTCACTAGCAGCTTTCTTCTAGGGCAGTGTTTGAGTGTGACTGTGTGGCAATTTTCCACTTTCTGGTAGTACCAGCATTTTACGTATAGTATGCATAGCTATCTGTAAATCAGGACTAAAGGTTTGCTTTATCAGTCATTAAGTCATAGAGTAGTTTCCAAAAGGCTATAAATGTAGGGTGAAGAACAGGACTCAATGTAGTAAGAGTCAGAACCAAGATAATCTAAGACTCTCAATCACAGAATTTACTTATACCTTCAAGAACGACTCTTGTATACACCACTGTCATGTGGTGACCCAGTGCTACAGCCACTGTGCACATAGAGTTTGTAGAGTGATGGATCAAGATACACCCAGTACATGTTGGGGAGCTCAGGTCACATGGTAACTTGGTGGGAAATGGTTAAGCCTGTATACGATTCAGTAATAAGGTAGATGCTTTTTCTAAAAATGAGATACTTATCTTCAAACAATGGCGTATCTTTTCTCTCACTGTGCTGTATTTTACCGTGACAGTTGGCCAAAGCCTCCATAGAGCATGGTTATTTGCTATAGATACCTCACCAACTATTTTAGCTGTTCATAGAAACCCAGGGGCACAGCAGCTTGCACAGCAGAAGAGAACTTTTACTTTCAGCAACACCCACAACTGGTAGCTTTTACAATACTCAGTAAATGACATGGAGTAGCATGCCCACATGAAGTGTATGTTGCCTCCCAAATTCAGAGGTCCAGTTGTCATTGTGTTTCTTTCTTGTTATTGGGAGACACCAGATACAGAAAATTTATTCTTTATCTAAGAAGAAATATCTTGATAGGCTCCATATTTCTGAAGCTCTAGAAATGTTACTGAACTTGAGAGTTTCTGGATTTTTTATATGATTTACTTTCTATCCTCTGGAATGCAGATGTCTCAAAAGATCAGAGCAGCATGATATCATTCATATGATAGACCAGCATGATTTTCCAGGTAATGGAGAGATGTTCAAAGTCCATAGAGAACAGATGGTGGAAGTGGGGAGGATAGTTGATCTATCCCTAAGTTTGGGCAATTAAGGTGTATTCCTCCTATTGAAAGCTGAAACAAACTGCTTCTTATGTTTTTTATGAACATAGAGTCAAAAGCATTCTCCAGATCAACAGCCATACACTAGGTGTTAAAAATTGTATGAGACTAGGTGCAGTGGCTCACTCCTGTAATCCCAGCACTTTGGGAGGCTGAGGTGGGCAGATTTCTTGACCCTAGGAGTTCATGATCAGCCTGGGCAAGAGAGCAAGACTTTGTCTCTACAAAACACACAAAAAATTAGCCAGGCACTGTAGCATGAGCCTGTATCCCAGTTACCTGGGAGGTTGAGGTGAGAGGATCAACTGAGCCCAAGGTCAAGGCTCTAATGAGTTGTGATTATACCACTGCACTCTACCCTGGGTGACAGAGTGAGATCCTGTCTAAAAAACAAACAAGCAAACAAACTTGCATGCTATGTATGCTTTAGTAAAGATACATTGGGACAGGCAAGTGTGATGTAAATCACCAGTTAATTTAATTAATGACATTCTGTCTTTATTCTCCAAAATTATTCTAGTATCTGTACAGGTCAAGTAGGTGAGTTAAATGGACATGAGATAGTAATAATTAGTCTTACATCTTGCAAGTTTTTTTTTTTTTTTTTTTTTTTTTTTTACAATGGAATCTCATTCTGTCACTCAGGCTGGAGTGCAGTGGTGCGATCTAGGCTCACTGCAATCTCCACTGCCTGGGTTCAAGCGATTCTCCTCCCTCAGCCTCCCAAGTAGTTGGGATAGCAGGCACCTGCCACCATGTCCAGTTAATTTTTGTATTTTTAGTAGAGACAGGGATTTTGCCATGTTGGCCAAACTCCTGACCTCATGTGATCCGCTCACCTCAGCCTCCCCAAGTGCTGGGATTATAGGTGTGAACCACTGCGCCCAGCTGTCCTGCAAGTCCTGATGGACACCAGCACTTGCAATCCATCCAAGAATAAAGTATTGTTTTTGGCTTAATATTTTAGTAGGCAGGAGTATTTCTGGGGACGTCCACTTTACTTTTCTTAATATAAATGCCCTATCTGCAAAGATCAGGTGATAAAAGTTTTGTGTAGTATGTGTGTGCGTGTGTGTGTGTGTGCGTGTGTATAGCAGGTGGACCATAGTGGTATTTTGCATCTATAGGATTTCATTTAAGCTAAGAGCCAGTACGTAGTATATTAGCATGTTTAGTTCAATGAGTTCATGCTCTCAAATCACAGTATATCAATAATTTGTGTGTCAACACATGTGCATAATTTATAAAAATGAATTAGAATATGATTATTTTGAAATGCACACTCCCTGTCATTTTTAAATAATAATTTCCTTATAATTTTTTTAAAAATTTATACCTCAGATTTTTCTAATTGGAAGATTTTAACCATGTTATTTCTCATACAATTGACCAACAAGAGATTGTTTAAAATAGTATCTTAAACTAATAGTTATTGGGATAATTTAAATAACTTATTGGGTGCTTATGTTATACATATCTGCCAAAAACAGTATTAATTGTGTGCTTAACTTATTCCAGATATTTCACTAATGTGGGGGTTGATAATAGTGCACCAAGCAAATGAGATTCTTTCTCTTACTGCAGTTATAAGTGCTATTAATAATATAGGCCTGGGATGAGTAAGTAGCTTTCAGCAAAATGTAAATTAATCATTGCTTCTTTCACTTGAAAAGACTTACTATTAAAAAACAACATAATGAGAAATAAGCAATGTACTTATTCTCCTAATCTTAATGAGAACCACACTTTGATTAGCAGTAGCCTAATTTACATACAATAGAAACTAGCAGTACTCTCACTATTGGTGTCAGAATTATAGTATTCGATGTAATTACAATGTGTGGGTTCCTCTGGCCCCAAGGACTTTGCTAGTGTTGTTTTTTCTGCCTGTTTGTAACATCTTTTCAGTTCTATAGTTTAGTCAAATCTACTCATCTTTTGAGACCCACTTTCTCAAAGTTCCCTCTTACAACTTCAGAGACAGGATCATTCCCTTGTAATTTTGTAAGATCTCTTATCATTCACTAGCTTTCTTTACAATCATTTATCAAAGTTTATAAACATGCATTAGTTATGTAATTGTGTAATTGATGTATTAGTTGCTATTATCCTCAGATGTTCCAAGGATAATAACTAATATTTATTGAACAACAATACCATGTCAAACACTGGGGTCAAATAGTTTACATGTGAATATTCCTGTCATTCTCTGTGTATGCATTTGTGTGTGTGTGTATTAATTTATGTATGCAAATGTACATACATATACTTATGGATACATATGTCTGTACACATGAATATCAAACATATATGTGTATGTGTATGTATATATACATATACATAATCTCATTTGATACAATAACATAATGTTAATGAATTTGTAAACCTAGAGTTAACACATATTAACTCCAAAAACCACCAATCTATGTCTGACCATTTATTCTCCTCCCTTTGCAAATGAATGTCCTTTGGAATGGCTATTAATGGGTTTAGGGGAAGAGAATGAGATGTCATTTAGGACCTTGCAGTACTGCAAATGTACACCTACATTAGAAAATTTAATAGCTCTCTATGTTAATATATTAAAGGAATGAAAAGTGCCACATGGTAATCTCAGTAGATTAAAACAATGAACATTCACTAAAATTTAATGCACAGTCAGAATAACAAAAATATTAAATTGGAATGGGAAAAACCTTACTTCTTTTTATAAGGTAGAAAATATATTAGCAAAAGTCTAAATTAAACATCAAATTAAGGGTCAATAGGATAAACATTTCTGTTGAAGTCAGTAACAAGCAAAGCATCCATTATAAACCACATTATGCATTACCATTCTGAAACTCTCAGCCAACATACAAGTAAAAGCAAAAAAATAAACAAATAAATAAATAAATAAATAAATTAGGAGGACAAATTAGTTAGGAAGTAATAAATCCTTGATGTTTTCAGACGATATTATTGTCTGAAAAATCTAAAGAATCAGCTGACAAATTGAAGGTACTCATAGACAGTTTAGCAACAGCAATATATGATTTATTTAACAACTTAAGAGCTATCTTATGTGCCTGTATTATTCCATAAAGGGAGTAAAAACAATTAAGAAAATTATTTTAAATGGTACTAAATTATATCTAGCAGGATATGTGAAAAAAAGTGTTCTGTGGGATGCCATAATAGCTAACAATTATTGTGAGCTCATTTTGTAAAATGCACTGTTTTATATTCTTTGCATAACCCTTCTTTACCCTTGCTAAAATCATATCATCAGAAAAAGAGTTTTTTGTTGCTCAAAGTCATAAAATTCATAACAAAAAGGCACCTTGGTGGAACAGATTGAGAGAATCTAGTAAATATCAGCGGCACAAATTCCATAACTTAGCAATTCTACTTATTTTATATTCGAGAACAAGTCAAATATAGATATGAGGAGGTTAATTATAAATTATTCGTAATGACCCCCAAAAAGGATGATAAAAATAATTAGCAAAGGGGAATACATAATTTGAGGATTGTCAATATCATGATTTTATTATCCATTAGACTTCAATGTAATAGAATGGAGTATATCATTCATACGCACTGATATTAAGAATTACCGAGATATACTATAAAGGAAAAAGCTATTTATTACATGTTAAAATAATAAATGTATTGAAAACATCCTGTCACCAAGCAATGACATATCTCAAGTCACATATGCATATATATGTAATTGTGTAGGTAGAAAAAATTCTGGAAGGAAACCAAACAGTACTATAATAATAGCTGTCTCTGGGAAACATACTAGACTGGGAAAAATTTTACCAAGCAGTACTATAATAATAACTATCTCTGGGAAGCATACCGGACTGAGAAAAATTTTAAAGGAACATTATTTCCACTTATGTAAGCTTTAAAAATAAAAATATATATTATCAGGCCAGGTGCTGTGGCTCACACCTGTAATCACTTTGGGAGGCTTAGGCAGGTGGATCACCAGAGGTCAGGAGTTTGAGACCAGTCTGGCCAACATGGTGAAACCTGTCTCTGCTAAATATACAAAAATTAGCTGGGTGTGGTGGTGAATGCCTATAATCCCAACTACTTGGGAGGCTGAGGCATGAGAACTTGAGCCCAGGAGGCAGAGGTTGCAGTGAGCCGAGATCACACCACTGCACTCTCACCTGGGCAATGCAGCAAGACTCTGTCTCAAAACAAACAAACAAGCAAAGCATATATACATTGCATTTATAATATAAATAATTAAAATGCCTCTATTATATAAAATAAGGCATTCACTTTCTTATGACATTAATTAATGTCATAAGAAAAAGTCTTTATATATCTATGAAGATAATTTTGACTGAATTAATGACATGTTTTATAAAAACAAAATTTCAAGCATGTAGTAAAAAAATTGAAGTCTAATTAACCTTAAAACAAGAAAAAATATGAATGAAACTGTAGTGAAGTAAAACAAAACAGAAGAAAAAGCAACCCACCCCTCGTCTCTTTACCTCCAAGTCTTCAATTACAGATACTTTTATAGCCAGGTTAATATAAACATTTAAATAAAGAAAAATTTTATGCTCTCTAAACAGATATTAAGTATACAAGAAGTTATAAATTACTTCTGAAAGCTAATATCAGTAGCTAAAATTTTTAAGAATAATATAATCAAATGAATACATTATTTCTTTTGTCAAAATATATGCAAAACATATCATCAAACCTAGGTAAATATATATTTATAGAATAATCTGTCTGGCAAGTGGTATGTATTCCAGGAATGAAAAGATGCTTTACTATGAGAACATCTGTAAATAAGACAACTCATTAATTAATTAGGTGAAGTTAAGCCCATTTACAGGTGTGATAGCCCCAGTTTCAGGCAGGTGCTAGCAACTGAACTAGTGAACACAGTTAACTAGTTTCAGACACTGCTTGCTGCTGATCAGAGATATCTATATGTGGCCAGGTTTCTTTTTTATATGCTGGAGGTTTCATAGGAATAAATTTGTAGACTGTGGTTCTCGATAAATGGCACTACCAAGCAGAAACTGATAATTCTGGAAAACAGGATACATAATAAGAATGAGTCAATAGTTGCATACGTTCTTTCATGATCATGAAATTCTTGTTGTCTACCTAAACTTCATGGGTTAATCTACGCAGACTCATATTTTCTTTTTTTTTTTTAGCTCATAAGTCGTTGATACACCAACACAGAAGTTAATTATTGAGAAAAAAGTTCTAGGACCACTTGAATTCATAAATAGTGCAATCTGGAAAACACAAAATGCAAATACTAAATCATGAAATAAAGTAAAAGAGCAAAATAATTACTTACGTAATAGGTAAGATGGATTCAAAATTCATAGCCATTTAGAAAGGTTTTGGATGCATCATTTATTTGTGATTCCTTCTCAGTTAGCTTTAGTGTGCTCGTAACATACTGGAAAACCTTACATAAATAGTAGAAGTCACGATTCCCACAGTCCTCATTCTGCTGAAGTTGGGATCTTATTAAAGCATTAACTTGAAAGAAACAAATAATTATTTTCCATTATTTTATGGTAACAACAATGAAACTTTCACTTACAATTTTAAATTTGACTAGACTTTAAGGTACTCATCTTTTTACTGTTAATGTAATGTATGTTAAACACACAGTAAAAACTGTGTACATTTTACTTTGCGTAAATAAAATTTATGTTTTTTAACCTATGTGAAAAAATATAATGTAAATTTCTTAGCAGAATATGCATATCTAATTTTAGCTACATGAGGTATTTTATCGTAACTTCTTGCGGAATTTCAAAATTATATAAAAAAAGAATGAATGTTTGAGCAATGGATTATATAATACATTATTTTCATCTCCAAGTGATTCTGATAAAACATTACTATCAATTTTAAAATACTGAGCTTGATTGGGTGTGGTGGCTTACATCTGTAATCCCAGCACTTTGGGAGGCCACGATGTGTAGATCACTTGACATCAGAAGTTTGAGACCAGTCTGGCCAATGTGATGAAAACACACCTCTACTAAAAATACAAAAATTAGCTGGGCGTAGTGGCTCACTCCTCTAATCCCACCTACTAGGGAGGGTGAGGCAGGAGAATTGCTTGAACCTGGGAGATGGAGGCTGCAGTGAGCCAAGATAGTGCCACTGCACTCAAGTCTAAGCAACAGAGTGAGACTTGGTCTCGAATAAATAAATAAATACATATGAAAATATTGAGTTTTACCACTAACATGTGTTAACTTGTACATGTCATTTCTCAATATTATTTTAACAATATAAAAAAGATACAACTATTAAAGTTTAAAAATACTGAGATAAATGTATGATTTTAAATGTTTTATTTTCACAAATAAAATATAATGTTATGATCATATATTCAAATTCATCTTTAAAACACTTAGTTTAAGATGATAGTATAATTATTTGTGAAAGCGATTTTCATTTCATTTTGTTCTGATTACAACTAAAAAATATATTCCAAGGACACTTGAATATAAATGGAACAAAAGCCTCTTTGGTGGTGCTTGCTTAAATGGTCTCATTCATTCTCCATTTCCAACTTCAAGCTATGAAAACAATTTTAAAATCAAAGTTAATAAATTTCCATTTCTCCAGTGTCAACTAGTCAAATATTACTCAAAGTCTTATTTAATATAGTTCATTTATCAAAGTAGAAAATGCTATTTTACAATATTGTAAATGTTGAGACATGAATACGTCTATAGTTGACTGACTTTCTAAGTTTTACCATTTTCTTTTTGTGTACAGCCAGTAAATGTCTGTGTATGACAAGTTAATTTAATTTAATTCTCCATGTTATTATTTAGTCATTAAAATAGTCTACCATTTAAATATTTTTCAAACAAAATGACAATGTCTATGTCTTTTCTTTTAACATGCACACAAAAAAGAGCAATGACTTACAGTAGTCTGAAAGCAATGCATTTCAGACACCTGATAGGGAGTGAATCTGGTTTTCCTAACTGTAGCTCTTTCATTTTACCTTTGGTAACTCCTTAACATCTAACACATGTGATAACCTAACGTACAAATAGTGAGTGTGACAGTGTCAATTCATGCTCTGAATATTAATGATACTTAATATTGTTTAAAAAATAACTTAAAAATTGTAAATTCTAATATTTCCTTCAAAAAACCAACAAAAGTTGTTGGGAAGAATGTTTCCCAGTAGTAAACATTGGATACTTCTAGGTAGTAATATTTTGTTGGTTGGTATGCTCTTTCTTTTATTGTAGAGTTATTGGCTAACATTTTAGGACTAGTATAATGCTTTTGTAATTAAAAATATGCAATCTCTTAAACATGAACTTGGCTTTTATTATGAGAATATTGCTGAAAGATTCAGTACATTCAATAGATTTTAAAAGATTTTAATTTCATTTCATTTAAATTTCACTCTGCAAAGTAATGTAAACTATTATATTTATTTAAAAATAATATGATTGAAAAAAATGCTGAACTGCGAAAGATTATTATTGCTGGAGGTTTTTTATTTATTATTCTTTGTTACAAATACATGGAAAAGTCATTGGTACTGACAGGACTAAGATTGAAAACCAAGTCCCCACTGAGTTGGCTTTTATAGAATGTAACTGTTGAAAGTTCTTTCCACTTCAACTTCCCTGATTCCCTACCTTTATTTCCAAGTGGTGAAAATTATTTTAAATAGGCTCCAAACACATTGATGAGTGAATCAATAATCTATAACAAAGGAATGTGAAGTATATTGAACGAACCATATATACACAAGTAGTAAACATGAATGTACAAAGGGCAACATGAACGTTGTAAACAGCCAATTATTAAATTTATTATGTAAACTGTTTTAAACAAAATAATAAATACCAAGTTTAGCCGAAGTGAAGATGCCATTATTTCTATTTCAAAAAACCTAACATCTGGATCTGAAATATAGTAAAATACCTCGGATTTCTGGCTTAATATGCCATGGTATTTTTTTCCCAAATTTATATGTTATATTTTTGTAAAGTAGTAAGAGCTGTGGGACCAGTAGAGAATTAAGTAAATTCACAAACTAACTTCAATAGACTGACACTTCATTAGGGAAATGGCTTGACTCTTAACTCAAGGACAACATTGCTCAAAATGTATTCAGTAAATTGACAGCATCAGAGTTCAGGAACATAATTTAACTTAACAATGTTTGTATCTTCTCGCAGACCTAATGAATTGGAATTTCAGAGGGTTCAAGGCCTAGAAATCTGGATTTTCAATAAATTCCTTCAATGATTCTAATGATAACCTTAACTGAGTTGTGATTTTGAGTTTTGTTGAATCACTGTACCTCTTGTCCCCATATTTTAACCGATCTCGTCTTAAGAATTAAGAAGACATTCTATTTACATTTCCTGGTGGTCAGGAATTTGGTACCGTATTAAAGCATCTTTTTGTTGATTAGAGTACTTGTAGGATTTAATTAGCTGACATTTCATTTAAAGTAGCACTTTCCCCAATTGTTTACTACAAATGCCCTCAAATGCTTGCAAATGTCTGCAAGTTAACAGAATAAGTAATCTCCAGTTGCTGTTGAATTCAATGTGTTTTATTACCTGCCACCAAATTAACAATCTTAAACCCTTATTTTCTTCCTTTCCTCCCATAAACTTGAATAATATTTCATCCTTCTAATTCTCTATTTCAAGATCTTCTATATTCAGGATTCATTTATCCAAAGTTAACCTCATTATTTATAACATAAATCACCTCATATAAGCAGGTTAGTCTGTTTCATTATTTTGGCACACACCTTCTCAAATTTAAAACATTTTCTCCCCTTTACATTGTTCCTTTGTTTCCTATCCTGGTTAAAATTGTAATTAAATTAAAAACAACAGTTCTCCCATTTGCTTTTTAGTTATTTTTTTAAAATCCAGTTTGCCTTTACTTATATATCCACTTCATACTCGTGACCTATTAATGTGGCTGTGTTGAGATTCTCTTTTGGTTCTAACATCTAAGAATCCTTTTGACTGCTCCAGAACAATTTTTCCTATTATTTTTGGTAAGTGTGTAATTTATACTATTCAATTTTCCACTTAAATTTATATTAGATATGTTTTAGTTATAATTGACTCATAAGTATGAATCAATGATAATACCATCAGCACAATAATAAGTATTGGATCCATAACATGTGGCAATCACTTACATTGATTTTTACCTACGTTATATTATTTAATCATAAAGACATTCTATTTTCTTCTTTTTTTTTTTTAGACAAGGTCTTGCCCTCTTGCCCAGGCCAAAAAATAGTATTATGCAAGAGCGTTTTTTAGAAAGAAATGAAGGACTCCAGGCTTGCTAAAAATTAAAATTATTATATTTAAAGAGTTTATTATCTCAGGGGATGCACTTTCTATTTTGGATCTGAATCACATCTTATTTAACACATATTCAGTAGTTTTATCACATCGTTTAAGAAAATAGAACAAATCAGAGAAATATATTGCTTAACACTGTTTTAAATGGGGGAAAAAAAAAAACGAACAAAACCCACAGAGTTCTGACCCTATTAAGAAAAAAAAAAAAAAAAACACTCAAAAAACCAAACACAAAGCTTGTCCACTTTGAAAATATGGATATATCTTTTCAAGTCACATTATTTTTAGTAAGTCTAATAGGTTTACTTTAACAGCAATTAATTATTTTATTAAAATAATTAAACAAAACAATTAATAATTATTAATTTTAATAATAATCAATAATTAAATATAATTAAATAAAATAAAATATTTTCTAAGTACTCATATAGTCTAATATATGAATTTTATAATTCTTGCTTATAAGTAGACATTTATCAGAAAAAATTTATCAGAATTGCAGCAAAGTATTTTTGAAATAAAGTATATGAAGCAATGACATTTTGCTCCATCATCAGTAAAATGATCATAAAGGATAAAGCAGTTTATTAGGAATTGAAAACTATGTAGAATTTGTAAAAGAAGAGGGATAGCATTACTTACTAAAACAGAAGAGGGATAGCATCACATACTAAAAACTCAGTGACACAAAAACTCAGTGACATACTAAAAACTCAGTGCAGAAAAGTTTGGGACTTTTTGGGATACCAAAAAGATTTGGGAGGATAAAATCTGATAAGGAAGCAGAATTATGAGAGATAAAGCGAGGCCACTCATTTGTTCGGTAATCCTTTCCTTTATTCTAAAAATCATGGATTAGTACTTTCTAGGTGCCAAGTAGTTTGGTAGGAATTAAGAATGAACAATCAAGCCACCTAGTCCTGGACTTTTCTTTGTTAGAATGTTCTGGTATTTATTTTATGATTATAATTTACTTCTGATTAAAATACCTTACTAGTTAGGAGTTGGTTTAGGTTTTCTCTTTCTTCATAAAATAGAAATTACATATTGTCTGTTTTTAGGAATTTGTCCATTTCTTCTGGGTTATCCTTATCCAATTTGTTGGTGTGTAATTATTTATAGCAGTGCCTTATGATACTTGTTATTTCTGTGGCATGAGTTGTAATGTCTCCTCTTTCATTTCTGATTTTGTTTCTTTGAGTCTTCTCTTTTTTTCTTGTCTAGACAACAACCCTGTATTGTACATTTAAAAATGTGTTAAGGAGTTCACCTCATGTTAAATGTTCTTGCCACAATTAATACAATTTTAAATGAAACATACACATTTAAAAAGGAAGAAAGCATAGGTGAACCTAGCAACTAATCAAATCTGTATTTGTAGCAGTGATAAAATGATCAAAATAATGACTGCCGACAAAAGTTGCAAAGGATGAATTAATTAGACTTAGTGATTGATTGAGGCAGTGGCTAGAGGTGCCATATGCTTGGTGTACACAAGGAACATCAGGAAGACTAGGTTGCTTGGAGCTAAGAAAGCAAAGCAAGGGCAGTGGGAGATGATATCAAAGAGGGTCGTTTATAGAACTTATAAGTTATTAATAAGTTATATTAAGTATGTAATATATTATTTTCATTTCTAAAGTAATGTCTTATAAGTTAATAATATAATAATATTATTTTCATTTCTAGATTATAATAATATGGCATCTCCATAGATGTCAACTATGTTATTTCATTAAATAAAGTGCTGCTGCAGCTTTAAATTCATGGAAGCTGTAAGGTTTAGTATTTAAAACGATTAACTCATTAGGTGAAAAATATGTATAGGGTACCATTGGCTGACAATAAATGCTAAGGCAGTAATTGAACTAATTTAAACACCACACAATTGCAATGTTTATTTAAAAAATAAACAAAAATAAAACCAACTTAGAAAATATACCATAAAAAATATCTACATAATCGTTATATCTAATTCATGTTGTCACAAATGGCAGAATTTGTCTTTTTTTGGCTGAATACTGTTCCATTGAGTATATATGGCATGTTTTATTTATCTATTCATTCACTGATGGATGCTTAGGTTGATTTCATATATTGGCTATTGTAATAACGCTGCCATTAACATGGGAATGCAGATATCTCTGAAATACTGATTTTATTTCCTTTGGATATGTATCTAGAAGTGGGACTGCTGGATCTTATGAGAGTTTAATCTCCAGTTTTTTAAGGAATCTCCATATAATCTTTGTTTTTGGAATGACTGTACTGATTTAGCTTTCCACCATAGTGTACAAGGGTTCTCCACAAATTTTCTCCACAAATTTTCCAACGCTTTATTTTTCATAGTTTTGAGAGTAGCTCCTCTAACAGGTGTGAGGTGATAGCACATTGTGATTTAAATTTCCCTCATGATTAGTGCTGTAGGTTATTTTTTATATTGCCTGTTGATCACTTGTATGTCTTCTAAGAAATGTCTATTGAGATGCTTTGCTCATTTTTAATTGGGTTATTTGTTTTCTCACTATTGAGTTGTTTGCATACATTATATGTTTTGGATACTAATCCCTTATTGAATGTATGGTTTGAAATTATTTTCTCCTAATCCAGTGAAATTATTTTCTCCTAATCCAGTGAAATTATTTTATCCTAATCCAAAAGTTTTCTCTTTACTCTGCTCATCATTTCCTTTGCTGTGAAGAAGCATTTTAGTCTGATACAATCTCATTTGTCGATTTTGCAATTGTTGCCTGAACTTTTGGGGTAAAATTCAAAATATTCACTGCCCAAACTAATGTCATGGAGCTTTCCCCTATGTTTTCTTCAAGTAATTTTATAATTTAAGATCTTATGTTCAAGTCTTTACTTAGTTTGAAATTTTTTGAATGTAAGGTATTGGTGAAAGGTCCATTTGTCTGCATGTGTATGTCAAGTTTTCCCAACACCGTTTATTGAAGAGACTATCCTTTCTCCATTGTGTGTTCTTGGCATCTTTGGTGAAAATCATTTGACGGTGTATGCATGTTTGAATTTCAGCCTCTTACTCTGTTTCCTTGGTCAATGTATCTTGCTTTTATGCCAGTACCATACTATCTTGATTTCTATAGCCTTATCACATACTTTACATTGAATTAGTAGGATGCTGCCAGGTTTGCTGTTTTGCTCAAAATTCTTTAGATATTCATGGTCTTTCGTACTTCCATATTAATTTTATCTTTTTTTCTATTTCTATGAAAAATATAATTGGAATTTTGATAGAAATTAAACTGAATCTGTAAATCACTTTGAATGGTATGGAAATTTTAAAATTATTTTTTTCAATACATGAACATGGGATATCTTTCCATTGATTTGTGTCTCATTCAATTACTTTTACTAATGTTTTATAATTTTCTGTGATGATGTTTTATCTTCTTTTTAAGTTTGTTCTTATTTTATTTTTGTAGCTATTGCAGATGGGATAGATTTTTGATTATTTTTGTGATAGATCACTTTTAATGTATAGCTGCTGGGTATTTTTGCATCTGTATTCATCAGGGATATTGGACTGCAATTTTCTTTTCTTTTGGTGTATTTGACTAACTTTGGTCTCAAGGTAATGCTGGTGTCGAAAATGCATTGGAAGTGTTATTTTCATTTAGATTTTTTGGAAGTTTCTGAGGATTTGTATCAGTTCCTGAAATATTTGATAGAATACAGCAGTGAAATTGTAAGGTTCTAGGCTTTTCTTTGATGGAATAATTGTTACTGATTCAATTTCCTTAGCCGTTATTAAGTCTTACTGAATAATTTGTTCAAATGTTCTATTTCTTCATGATTCATTCTTGACAAGTTTTATGTTTTCAAAATGTATCGATGTTTTAAGTTCTCCAATTTGTTGGCATGTAATTGTTTATAGTAGTCTCTCATGATCCTTTGTATGTCTGTAATATCACTTGTAATGTCTTATCTTTCATGATTTATTTAAATCTTCTCGTTTTTTTTTCTTAGCTAGTCTACAGGTTTATCTTTTCAAAAAATAACTCGTAGATTTATTGATATTTTCTATTGTTTTCCTAGTTTCTATTTTATTTATTTCTTCACTTCTTTATTATTTTCCTCCTTATACCAATGTTGGGCTTAGTTTGTTATTTTTTCTGTAATTCTGTGATGTGTAACAATAGGTTGTTTGAGCTCTTTCTTCTTTTTCGGTGGTGCTTTTTGTTGCAATTAACTTCCCTCTTACAACTCCTTTCATTGTATGCCATACATTTTTTTCTATGCTGTGTTTCTATTTTCATTTGTAGGAAGATATTTTTAAGGCTTCTTTTAATGTTTTCTTTATTCCATTGCTTGTTCAGGAGCATGTTGTTTAATTTTCACATATTCGTGAATTTCTCTCCCATCACTGATTTTTAATTTTATACCGTTTTTATCAGAAAAGATACTTGGTGTGATTAAAGTTTTATTAAATGTATTAAGACTTACTTTGTCACTTAACATATGATCTATCCTGGAGATGTCCAGTGTGCTTGAGAAGAATTCCGTTTGAATGGAATGCTCTGTATATTTTTGTTAAATTTATTTAGTCTAAAGTGTAGTTCGATGTTTCCTTATTGATTTTCTGATTAGATGTTCTGGTTGATTGTTTAAAGTAGGATATTGGGACTTCCCAATATAACTGTGTTGCAGTCTATCTCTTCCTTTAGATCTATGAATATTTGCTTTACGTATTTATGTGCTTTAATATAGTTTCAGACAATATTATTTGGGGCATGTGAAAGTGCATATTTCTGAATGTGTTTTAATATGGAAAGATATATTAGAATCTATCTTTTTCACCATGACTTTCTTTTTGTCTCTGGATTATTTTTACAAACTAAATATTCCCTTGTCTCTAAGGGCTTACAGTATGATCTATGACATTCAGTACCCTGGAGTGCACCACAATATTTCATCGCCCTGTGGCGTAACATAAAGGAGAATAGAGAAATATAATGAAAAATAATGTATAACAAATCTAATACTATCTGTGCTTCACTTGATTCTATAACTACAGAAATATGGGAGTTCAACTTATAAACTGCAAATGCAGTTTAATAAATTATCCTTTTATCTTATAATTTTCTGTATTGGTTGATTTCAGTCTCTTTAGTTGCATTTAATCTCTTTGCAAATATCCATCTTTTCAGTTTAAATGTCTTTTGCCTGGGGAATCCAAGTAATGATTATAAACTTTTTTTTTTTTTTTTTTTCTCTTAAAAGAGGTGATAGAAAAGCTCTCGTTACACATTAAACTCTTCAGTTTTGACTCAGTCATACTGTAGGGAAAACACTGAGGGAGCGAATCTGAGTTTATCCAAAGGAAAAGTGACTTTTTTGTCTGAAATTTTCTTACAATGATAAAATTTATATGATTATAGAAAGTGTTCTTCTGCCCTTTTGAAGTTGGCAGCATTTTAAGTTCACATTAAAAAACAAGGCCTTCAGAAGAAAGGAAGACTTTACGTGGTGAAAACTCACACAACATGAAAACACTAAATTATTTCAAGGCTGTAAATCTGTGAATCTGTAACTCTAAAACAGTACTGTTAAGTTACCCCTTGTGGAAACTGTTTGAGTATTACTAAAGAGTCAATACACTATTAGTTGTTTTGATGACAACGTATTTAGAAATATGTAAAATATTCAAGTCCTCATCAATGACTTCCTAATGAAGCATCTATAAAAAGCCATGTGTATTAGTAATAAATGATGATCAGTGAGAATATGATACTCATGAATTACTTGGCAAAAAAGCACAGAAAAGAGCTATAGACTGGTCTGAGCAGAAACAATGGAAGGAGAGATTTCTGTTTTTATGGCCCATTTTGAAGCTTCTACAGTGGGTTTAAATATTATCTTGGTATGGAACTGTTTTAGGAAGATTTGAAAGTGTAATGGTTTATTATGTTTATCCAAAGTAGATTCAAGACCATTTATAAAAAATCGTCTTGTTGTCTTTTGAGCTATTTCCAAAGGGATGCAGTTTTTAAAAGACTAAGCAGGTTGGAGTTGTAAATGAAGTGCTTGATGAAAGATCATTATTAACCTTGTCTTTGAAATTGATGGAGAAGTGGTGTGATGTTTGAGCCCTAATCACTGAGCTAATACTTCACTTTTAATCTAAATCAGATGCTTAATATTTTGTATAATTGTGATCACTGAGGTTATTTTCATTGAACTGCTACCATTCCACTCTTTCCTACACTAAATTTCTGAGCCCAAGATCTTCTGTGGATCTTAATTTAAGAAACAGGTTTTGCAGGCCAGGCGCAATAGCACACACCTGTAATCCCAGCACCTTGGGAGGTCGAGGCGGGTGGATCACAAGGTCAGGATTTCAAGACCAGCCTGGCCAAGATGGTGAAACCCTATCTGTACTAAAAATACAAAAAATGGCCAAGATGGTGAAATCCCGTCTGTACTAAAAATACAAAAAAATTAGTTGGATGTGGTGGCATGTGCCTGTTATCCCAGCTAATCAGGAGGGTGAAGCAGAGAATTGCTTAAACCTGGGGGAGTGGAGGTTGCAGTGAGCCGAGACTGTGCCCCTGCACTCCAGCCTGGGTGACAGAGTGAGACTCCATCTCAAAAAAAGAAAAAAAAAGAACATATTTTACAGTATCTGCTTCTGTTGATTTCATTCTTTTCTGTTTACCTGCTTAGTACTCAATGTCTTTCTAGTTTGTATATTGTGCTATGGTTATCCCCAAGTTGCTGGAATATTGAATATTGACCTTCAATGGCAGCCTGTCAATGAATTCCTGTTGTTCATTAATAAGACTCATAACCCTCGGTGCCATTCTGCCTAGACTTCAGACTATGGGCTTCAGCATGCATCCCTGAATGTTGTTTCCTGCCTAGATGTTGGTATCTGTTGTTAAATCATCTCAGGCCTCAGAGGTTCCTCTCTCTGACGGTGATAAGAAAAATGATGTAACCTTCAGACTAGTTAATATTCTTCATTTGGTTTCCAGCTAGATTCAGTCAACTACCTCTTGTAGTTAATAAAGCTCTCCTCATTGCTTCTCATGCCTCATTTTAGTACCTATTTTAGCTGAGGTAACCTGCAGTATCTAGTTGCCTAACCTTGACACTTAAAAAAAAAAGAATCCAGTAATATAATGTGATGTTTTAGAGCGATGCAAAATCATTTGATTTTAAAAGTATCTAGAGATTAATGAATAAATAAATTAATAATTGAATGTCATATTATTGCCATAAAATATGTAATGAAAACACGTGAAGTCTCATTAAATACATTTAACATTTCACAGTTCTCATATTTGCAAGATATACAAATATGATTTTACTGATTTAAAAGAGCAAAGAACAATTCTTTGACAGGTTCTTAGCTTAGCTTGCCAAAACTAAACTTCATGCACAAAAGACCACATCCATACAGACACACACATTTCCGTGTTCATACTCAAAGTAGTAAATTTCTCTCTATATAGACATATATACACTTTTATACACATACACAAATATATCCTCTCATTAAATCTCTGGAAATAAAATTATTTCTATCATATTAGATATAAAATACTGATTTTAGGTAACATTTGGTGTTCATGAGGAATAACCAAAATAAAGTGACCTATAAAAGTTCCCTAATATTAAGAGAAAATCTACATGCATTAATTTATTGTTTCTTTCAACAATATATTTAAATAAATTCATGGAGATCATCATGACATTCTGCTGTACAAATGGGATACTGACAAAGATTATCAATTGTATTAATCCCAGGAGATAACTTTCTGTACAAAGGTTGAGTGTGAGGGGTACAGACCAGTCTTCCTTCTCCTCAACTCCTCCACAAGACACTACTGCTGCAGCTAACACTACTCTCATTGTGAAGATGTGGAAGTCCTTCTAGAAACTCCACTTCACATTCTTAGGAGGTATCTATATCTGTTTGGCCTTTCAAACTGTTCAATCTATAGCCCTATGTGTGTCAGCCCACCAGGTAGAGGTTAACCCTACTATAATCTCTATAGGAATGAATAAACCTAAGGACATTTTGCCAGACTTACCTTCGTAGTAACAGATTTCAGCAGCAGGTCTCCCTGAGTTATATTTCTATCTATGGTATAGCTTAGAAATACATACATGTATATAAAAGCCCACACAAATGCATATAAGAAAAGTTACCTCTTCAGCCTTAAAATAGTGTATTTGTCAAAGTAAACTTCTTGGTAAATGGAATAAATGAACTTTAATATATAAGATCTGTACATTCAGGAGATACTATAAAATGACTTAAAATCAGCATTTAATCTGTTCTTTGAAAAATATTTTTTCCAGATTTATTGTTTACAAATAACCTAAGAAGAACGTGTTTATGATGAGCATTGGTTTCCTTTTGTTGCTATACTCACAAATGCATACTCACAAATTTAGTAGCATATATCAATAAAAAATTTATTATCTTAAAGTGCTGGAGGTCAGAAGTCCAAAATTACTGAGCTAACTTCAAGAAGCCGGCAGGACTGTTTGCTTCTGCAGGTGCTGAAGAGACAGTATGTCTCCAAGCTTTTTCAGCTTCTAGTGGCATCTGCAGTCGTTGGTTTGTCATCCCTGCATGAATGGGCATCACTTGGCTTCAGTTATCACGTCACCTTCCCCACTGATTCCTCATGTGCCCCTCTTATAAGTACCATTGTGATGTTTAGGACCAATGTTGATAATTCACGAAAACCTTCCAATCTTGAGATCCTTAACTTAATCATACATGTAAACTTCCTTTTGCCACAGAAGGTAACATTCACAGGTTTTGGTAATGAAGACATGCACGTATTTGGAAGACATTATTCTGCTTACCACTTGGTGGCCGTATAATGTATACAATTATAAAACACATGAAAGTCAATTTTTTGTAAATGTATGAATTTATTTCTAGACCCTTTCTCTTATTTCATTGGTTGATGTGTCTGCTTATACATAATTTGTACACTTCTCTGTAAATTACGTTTATGTATCAATGTACATTTCTGTAAAAATTATGCATACATATACATTTATTTATACAGCCATTATGTAAGTAATTGTAATTTACGTGAAATGATAGAATTAAACTGAACATAACTAAAAATAAAATAATTTCAATATAAATCCATATACTATTAATATCTGAGGAAACAAATATGTAATTTTTAGATTATCAATGTTGACCTAGTAAAATCTTAAAAGTGTGATTCTGTATTACATCAAAATGTTAAAAATGAGAAATAATGGTATAATATTGATAATTTATCTAAATGATACTAGTATCAGGTAATTACTTCCTGATTATTATACATATTAATATTACTTAAAAGCAGACTCATGTACACATATTGTCTAAATGTCAGCTATGCAATAAACCTATTAGATATTTTCAAGTGATTAAACTAAGGTTTCAAAACTTTGAAAATGTAGTAATAAAAATAATTATGAATCTAATGCTAGAATTTACACCCCTTTGTTGCCAGTACTACATCTGATGTTAGATAGTCCCACAACCCTTGATACTAAACTTAGCAACTAGGACTTCGATATGTAGCTTCTTATAAGGTAATTTTGAAAAAATGGGACTGGAAGGAGAATGAGATGAAGATAAGGTAAATCTCGACAGCTTTATTGAAAATCAATTTTCTGTAAATTTGTGGATTTATGTATGAACTCTAGATCCTGGTCCATTTGTTGATGCATATGTTTTCATGCCAATACCATGCTGTTTTGACTACTGTAATTTTGTAGTTGATTTTGATATCAGGTAGTATCATGCCTCCAGCTTTATTCTATAGCTCAAAATTGGTTTGGCTATTTGGGGTCTTTAATGGTTCCAAGCAAATTTAATCATTGTTTTTCTCATGTTTGTGAAAAATGACAATGGAATATTGATAGGGATTGCATTGAATCTATAGATTGTTTTGGGTAGTTTGAACATTTTTACAATATTAATTCTTCCAATCTATGAACACAAGATCCCTTTCTACTTATGTGTTTCTTTAATTTCTTCCATTATTGTTTTGCAGTTTTTAATGTACAGATTCTCCACTTCCTTGATTAAATTTGACCCTGAATATTTTATTTATTTTTTATTTGGGAATGCTTTCTTAATTATTTTTTCCAATAATTAGTGGTTGTGTATAGAACTGCTACTGATTTTTATATGCTGATTTTATATACTATCACTTTAGTGCCTTTGTTTATAAGTTCTAAATACCTTTGACCCAGTGATCCCATTACTGGGTATATACTCAAAGGATTATAAAGCATGCTACTATAAAGACACATGCACACGTATGTTTATTGCAGCACTATTCACAATAGAAAAGACATGGAACCAACCCAAATGCCCATCAATGATAGACTGGATTAAGAAAATGTGGCACATATACAACATGAAATACTATGCAACCATAAAAAAGGATGAGTTCATGTCCTTTGTAGGGACATGGATGAAGCTGGAAACCATCATTCTGAGCAAACTGTCGCAAGGACAGAAAACCAAACACCGCATGTTCTCACTCATAGGTGGGAATTGAACAATGAGAACACTTGGACACAGGGCGGGGAACATCACACACCAGGGCCTGTTGTTAGGTAGGGGAAGTGGGGAGGGATAGCCTTAAGAGAAATACCTAATGTAGATGACAAGTTAGTGAGTGCAGCACACCAACATGGCACATGTATACATATGTAACAAACCTGCATGTTGTGCATATATACCCTAGAACTTAAAGTATAATAATAAAATAAATAAATAAAATAAAATGTCAAAAAAATGGTTTTTTTGGTTGAGTACTTAGAGTTTTTATGCTAGATTGTCAAAAACAAAAAACGAAAAAAAATCAATTTTTCCTTTTTCTCTTAGGATGCCTTTCATTTCTTTCTCTTGCTTAATTGTTCTAAGACTTTCAGTACTATGTTGAAAACAAATAGTGAGAATGGGCAACCATGTTTTTTTCCTGATCTTAGAGAAAACTCTTTCAGCTTTTCACATTTGAATATGATGTTGACTCTGGGCTTTTCATATATGGACTTTATTGTGCTTTGATGCATTCATTCTATACATATTCTGTTGAGAGTTTTTATCGTGAAAAGATATTGACTTTTGTCAATTGATTTTTCTGCATCTATTGATGTGATCATACTAATTTTCAATAAAAGTGCCAAAAATATTCAATGGAGAAAGGACAAGCATAAAAAATGGTGTTTGGAAACTATATATACACAGGTAGGAGAATTAATTGGATCTTTATCCCATATAATATCCAAAAATAAACTCAAAATCAATTAAAGACAAATATAAGACATGAAATTATAAAACTTCCAGAATAAAACAAATGGAGAAAGCTTCACAATATTGGTCTGGGAAACGATACTTTGAATTTGACTCAAGAAGCTCATGCGAGAAATGCAAAAATAGTCAAATGTGAATACATCAAATTAAAAGCTTCCAAACAGCAAAAGAAACAATCAACAGACTAAAGACACAACTCATAGAGTGGCAGAAAATATTCGTAAGCCACACATTCAACAAAAAGTTATTATCCAAAATATATAAGGAATACAAGCAACTCAATATCAAAAAATAACATATAAACTAATTAAAACGTGGGCAAATTTTGAAAGACATACAAACTGCCAAGTTCATGAAAAAAATGCTTGATATCACTAAGCATTAGGGAAATAAAAATTAAAACCACAATGAAATATAATCACACAGGTGTGTGTGTTTAGCATGACTTTTATAAAAAAGATAAAGGATAAAGAGTTTCAGTGAAGATGTGGAAAAAAGGGAACCCTTGTACATTGTTAGTAGCCATTACAAAATACCTGCATGGAATTATATTGTGTCTAGACTAGCAGTTTTTAAAATGAAATAGAAACTAATAAAATTTTAAAAAAAGAAATAAAGGTAAAAATAATTTTGTGAATATACACACATACACATCCATACTGTATAGAAGTGTAAAAACTGTTCATTGTGGATTGCATTCAAAAGTATAAATACCATTGACCTAAATGATACCATTAAAGCTTTTTACCATTAAAGCTTTTTACCACAACATAAAGACCCTCCATAAACAAGCATTGGAACAAAGATTCAGCATTATCTCTTGCAACTCTGCTTCCTTGTATGGTCCCAAAGTCTTGAACTATTCACAACTTCTTAGAATCATTATGATTTATAGGTCATTCCAGTTTCTCTTTAATATCTTAACACAGAACATGAGATAATTTATAGATTCCAATTAAGATAATTTGGTATAATTAATATATTTAAATTAACATCATTTATAGACTTTGATAATCTTTTGAGATAATATTCTATGCCAGTGGTTTTCAAACTTGAACCTGCCTCAGAATTACTTGAAAGGTTTGTTTAAACACAGATGGTTTTTAAACATCCCCATACTACTTAATTTAGTATATCTAAATTTAGTATATCTGTGATTAGGCCTGAGAATTTGCAGTGGTGTTAGCACTAAGATTCCAGGAACCACAGTTAAAACAGAGTAAGTGTCTCTGGTCTGGTTTCTGAATTTGAGTATGTTTTTATTATAGACAGACTCACGTTTCACATAATCATGTGATGTAGTATATGTAGTATAATTGTCTGTGTTTTTGGTTTTTGCTTTCGTGTTTTTTTTTTTTTTTTTTTTTTTTTTTGCTCTCACTTAAGACAGCAGAAAAATGTGAAACATATTTTGGGGCAAGAAATATAAATTTTATTCTTCTATTTGGACCACCTAGCTAACAAAACAGAGAGGGTGCTCAACATTCTTTCTTGTATGCCTTAACGAAAAACTTAATTTTGAAGACTTTCACTGTATTTGTCTTTTAAAAGTTTGCTTTCATGCATTTAAAATAGTCAACAGGAAAAGAGCCTGATAACATAGTAAGTGCAGCTATGGCTTCCTTACATATCTGGTGAGTAATAACATGCCTCAGAGATAAAGATGAGAGCACAGAGAGTTATTTCATGATCCCATTAGCTGCATATTTATAATAACAAAAGACATTATGAAGACATTTCCAAAAGATATTCTAAAAGCCAGTCTAAATGTCAGACAAAATTTTAAAAAATCTAGTGTTCAAGAGGTGAAGAAATGTTTAGAATAGAATTTAAGTTAATATCACTATAGGTTTCAATAATGTTACAAAGTTCATTCCTAGTTTTGAAATGTCTGTAAAAATAAAATTTAAAAGAAAAAACAGTATGAATCAAATTTACATTTAACTGACGAATTTGAAATGGACTATGTATTTTACTTTATAAATCCATTTCATTGACAGTTTCTTGCAACATATGCCAGTCATCTTTACTATAATATTTACTAATATCATTGTCCTAGCTTCAGACATATAGCTACAAGTCAGATAAAATATATGCAATAAGCAACTAAATGCCATTTGAATATAGGTAGGAATTGGAGTCTATAGAATAAGAAGACTATGGAGAATCAGGCAGTTCAATTAGGCAATGTGAGTGGGAGAGGAATTAAAATTTTTTTTTGCCCAAACTGGGTGACAAAAATGGAAAGAAGTTATAGAAGTTATCAGTGAATTGTGTAAGGTTATGTATTGCAAAATGCTTTTAATTATAAACATCAGATTCACTATCATTATTTAACATATATATTTAAATTACTAAGATGTGTAAAATCAATTGGAGAGCTCAGGCAATTCTAGAAAAAAAGAAAAAATCCTACATATACGCCACATTCATCAAGAGAACTAGTCTCTCCCATCACCAACCTCAGTTGTTGAACCCACATCCATGCCACCTCTTTCATAGTCAATCAATTGTTCAATCCGAATACCTGCTACTAATCAAGGAGCCATCCCAATAGCTGATAGTGTCCAAGACAGGACATCTCTTGAAAATATATGCCAAAAAAATAGATGCCTGACAATTTTGCCAAAAGAATACCAAATTAATCTCGTGCACATTCATGTGGTGTGACCTGAACCCCATCTGCTGACCTACAAGGGACTGTAGAAAAGGTAATTATTAGTATGTCCACTTCTTTGTACAGATCCAGTTTAGAAAGGATATGCAATGGATGTTTAGCAAACTTAACTAGAGCATCTGCAGCAACCTACATCTTAAGTACTCAGTATCCACACTTTAAATCAATATCAAAGTAACATTATCTGCCTAATGCAACTATTCCTCCTAAACACACATAGATGCACACAACCCCACCCCACACACAAGCACAATAATTCTATAAAACGATGCCCCAATTTTCATAAATTGTCAGTGTATTTTCTAGTTAAATCCCAATCTCATCTTGAATTTCATAATTCAGTGGTGAAATGTTACAGTTAAACTGAGAGGAATCCAATCATAATATATTTTAGTGAAATCTATAGAGGGAACATGAACATTTAACCACATATCAGTATGAAGAAGAAACTGTGGGACATCCTACTGTACTTTTGGTGTACTAGTCGTGAATTCACAGTTTACATTTAGACTATCTTATTCCGGTAGCCTTACCACATCGACTTAGCATGTACATATCATATCAGATAGTGGAACCTTTCTAGATGTGTCCTTTGGTGTTTCCACTTATGTCAGGATGAGTCTATTAACTTTTATTTTTGAAAATACAGAATATTTGGATATGTCCCATGGAATCATGGGGATTCGGAATACTTCTCCCCGCCCCCATCAAAATGTGATAAAATTATATCCCCTTGATAAATAAAGTAAATTCTGCCATTTAACAAGATGTCCTCCTATTTTTTTTCCCTACTGGATTGGTGAAATGAATATTTGAACATGGTCAGGAAGAAGGGTTAAATTCTAGCTTTCTGAATTCACATTCTTTTTCTGGTAGAAACATTTTCTATTTGGTATCTGCTGTTCTATACTGCTCCTTCGTGACAGGGTAAATGATAAGACGTGTGAATCTCATCAGCACATTGATGGATCAGCACATCGCCTCAGTAGTATAGTGAATGATGGAAAATTAGGCATTCAGGCTTAGATATTCACTGATAGGGTAGTTGGCAGGAGCAGTATAGAAAGAAAACACATGTAAATAATCAGAATTAACTATATATTCAGCAAATAAAATTGCTGGGGTTAGTTTAATACATGTGACTTGTCCTCTTAGTTATTATGTCTGTTATTTTATCACTGGACAAAGAAAGCCATATCTCTGGGAACATTTGGAGACTGCTACTGATACTTATTTAAGGTAAATGCTACTAAACTAAGTGATACTTTAAAACATGGTGGTGTTGCAGACTAAATGTTTGTGTTTTCCCAACATTTTGACGTTGAAGTCCCAACCCCCAATGTATAAATTTTCAAAGATAGGACAAGCAAGGAAGTGATAAAGGTTAAATGAGATCATAAGAATGGGGCCCTAATCTAATGGAGTTGGTACACTTACAGGAAAAGGAGGAGACATCAGATAACTCTCCACCAGGTAAGGACACAGCAGGAAGGCAGCCATAGGCAAGCCAGGAAGAGAGCCATTACTGGAAACCTAATTAAACAACATCTTGATTTTGGACTTTCCAGTCTCCAGAACTATGAGAAGTAAATTTCTGTTGTTTAAGCAATCCAGTCTGTAGTATTTTGTTGTGGTAGCCAGAGCTAACTAGTACAGGCGTATAATCTTTAAAACTTCTTTGTTGGGATCTAGGGACTTTTTGTTTGTTTTTTAATTTATGGCTAACAGGTTAAATAATCTAATAAACAGACTTGTTGGCCACTTGACCAGTATGGCACACAATATCTTGCTATAAATTTTGCCAGAGCTCTCTGGAAACCAAGTCCATTGCAAAAATATATGTTCTTTCTACTCTGGAGACAAAGAGAATCCTGTGAAATAAGATAGTACTCTAAAGAGCTGTGCCTGGAACTCACTCGGGTCCCTCATGTTGTATTCTTTCTCCTGCTGAACAACATCATTTCCTTTTATTGAAAGCCTTTCATGAGTATGCTCCTTGCAGTCTTTGAGTTATTTGAGACTTCTGAGTCTGTCAAGCTGTTAGAGGTAAGCAAATGTAGAGAGTAAGCTGTAATCTGTATTGCTGACATATTAACATAGCCTGTGATGTTAAGATTAGTCTTGATTGAGTGCATGTGTAACTATTGGAAAGAATAGTCGAAACTGGAAAAGAAAGAGACCAACAGCCACACCTTTTACAATGAATTTTTATGAGCCAGTGCCAGGTGTCCACAGACACCCCTTGAAATGACTGCTTTGTCAAGAATCTCTCATGCTTGCTCTTTTCATGTCCCAAACAGGTAAGTAAACCCTTAGCTTTAATCTTGATTTACTATAGAGCCACGCCAATGCTCATCTGTCTTCTGGTATATTGACTAATCAAGAGTATTATTTAAATTGTGCCTAGTGGGGAGATTTCTCTCTTCTGCTTTTCTTCAATACCATTCATGAGCACAGCTATAATATTCTAATTGTCCTTTTCTCCTCTGTAATTTTGTTACTGGAGTCTTATACTGAAATTGCAGAATCAGCTTCTTGATAATCTAGAGATGATCTTTTAATATCTGGAGATCTATGGATACTTTAAATAAGCATTGGATTCATGAGGTTATCCAGGTCAAGTGATAGAACTGTTCTACTGCTGGCTGGACCTGCTTTGAGATCATTGCTTTGGTATGAATGTCATATGCTCAAATGTGAAATATTTTAATTCTAAAATATGATCCATTAGCTTTCTTATTGGTAGGAATTTAAATTACAGATTTTTGTTTTTTATCTTCAAAGGGGGCATTCTAAAATTTGCCAAACTGTTTCACTCCAGAAAAGTCATTGAATGTCAGATCCTAAATTTGTATAGAATTGACTGATTCAACAGTCTCTGGTGCATATTCATCTAAACATAGCAACCAGGTAGTTTCTACATCTGCCGTCTACATTCATAGCTGTATAATATCAACAATGTAGTCAAGGTTTATATGAGATAGTGAGCCAGTCAATATCCCTGCAGATTAATTTAGGGAACAGAGCCTGAGGCACCTAACAGATGGAAAACTGAGATAATGAACAGCAAGAAGACAGATTTAAACCAAACCACACCAGTATTATATTGAATGTAAACGTTTTGATACAGAGGCCAGCAAATTTTTTTCTGTAAAAATCCAGATAGTAAATATTTTATGCTTGTGGGCCATATGGTCTCTGTCTCAACTACCCTACACTGTCCCTGTAGTGTAAAAACAGCCATAGAAAATACATAAAACGATGGTCGTGGATGTATTCCAATATAGCTTTATTTACAAAAATAAGCAGCTGAAGAGATTTGGCCCCAAGGCTTAATGACTTCTGCCTAAGTATCCCAAGGACAAGTAAAGGACAAATGTTATCAAAACTGATTGAAAGAAAAACTACATAGAGTTTGAAAAATATTTTACATTGAAAAACACAACATTTCAAAATAATAGAATAGCAAAAGAATGCCATGAAAAATAGAAGCAAAATAAAGCTCACACTCTTAATATTAAGATCAGACAATGGAGATTTAAGGGAAGAAATATTAAGAGAGCTGGAGAGAGCCATCTCAAAAACATTAAGTATCAAGGGAAAAAAATGTACCCTTATATGTAACTAGTAGCATAACTAACGTACAGACAGTAAGTTAAGTTATTGTGGTATTAGATATCAATTAATGAGTTGGTAAAATGAATTCAATATATGGTCAAGAAGCATAACTGATCATAAACAACTACCTGACTGATAATAGAGAAGAAACTCGATTGCAATTTGGTGGGCAAGAGATTTATTTTTAATAAATAGTGCTGTACCAATTAGATACCTACACTCGAAAGTAAGTGAGTAAGCTGTAAACCCTACTCCACACCATAGACAATTGAAAGGGATCACAGACCTAAACATGAAAGCTAAATGTAAAATAAGAAAAGAAATCACCCTCCTTGAAATAATAATAATTAAATTGGTTTAGCCATGAAGAAGATATTTTCTAAAAAAGATGAAATGCTCTAATTATCCAGGCATAGTGGCTCATGCCTGTAGTCCCAGCTACACGGGAGACTGAGGCAGGAGAGTCTCTTGAACCCAGGAGGCGGAGGTTACAGTGAGCCAAGATCGTGCCGTTGCACTCCAACCTGGGCTACAAGAGTGAAACTCCATCTCAAAAAAAAAAAAAAAAAAAAAATTGCCCCAAAGTAAAAGATGGATAAAATTAATACCATTAAAATTAAAAATTATTTTTCATCTGCAAGCTACATTAAAAGAATGAAAAGGAAAATCACAGAGCCAAAGAAACATAGGCAATTTATGTATCTGGCAAAGGCTTATATGCAGAATATATAAAATATAGCTACACATGAATGAGAAAAGACTATAATTTAATAATGGGCAAAATTCTTGAATGGACACTTTACAAAGAGGATAATTTAATTGCATGCAAATGTTGACAGCAAGTCCTTCATATCACTGTTCATAAGCTAAATTCAAACTAAACACACAATGAGATACTAACACAATCATATTGGCAAGAATTTAAATAAGACTGATAATATCAAGTGTTGTTGAAGGGATAAAGCAGTAGGAATCCTCTTACATTGCTGGTGGAAGTAAAAATTGGTGTAACCCCCCTGTAACAAAATATGTGTGCTCTGTGACTCTCCTTTGATCCACTAAGGATCAATGTGGCCTGGAATTGTTATGAGCCCTGGAGAAGGTGCTTGTTCTATCTGGAGGAAAATAGCACTATCACATTCTCTGTGAACCATGTATGCTACAAATCCTTGCTTCCTTGTTTTATCTCACGATTGCTTTCAAACTAACTCGTATGGCATTTTTATTCACTTCTGGCAGTGCACATGCTTGTATTTTAAGTGTTTGTGGTGTGTAAGAGAATTGGACTTAACAGAGAGTCTGGCACATAGGCCCACTCTCAAGGGGAGGGAGCTACCTCTAGGATATCAGGACGTGGGATCACTGGGGCATTCTTCGAAGAGAAATAAAAGAGAAAAAGCCGCCATTTTTCCAAACTTGCAGAAGTTTATGTACACTGGCCAACAAACAGAAGAAAACAACAGAATGAGATCATCTAATAAATATTGCAAAAATATTTGATACATTTCATCCTTATAAACCCTCTAGGCTTACTCTGATGGGCATCTGAGAGTAGTGATTTTATATTTGTCAAATAAATGGAAAAACTACTGTAAGATACTGAAACACATTGCTAGTTGGTTGCCCAGGCACACTGTATTGAACAGAAGGAGATACAGCTACACGGACTGAGTAAGAAGAGAGGACAGCCTGGGTTCAGCTGACATTTGGGCCATCTCACTTGTCAACTCCTTTATGATTCTTTGGCATCATAACATTGTACCCATAAGCTTCCTGCCCCGCCATGCTGAATGATAGTTCCAGGACTGGCAGTGAACTTTGGCAGGTTTATACTCAAAAGAGACATACTGTGGGTTAATTCTTAATTGTCGCATGTTTGTCTTGAGAGATGTTTCACACAATTTTATTTCCACACACCCTCCCGGCTTTTTTCACATCCCAATCCCACCCAAGCACCCATGTTTCCTTTAGCCAACCCACCCTGCTTTGTGCTTCCATCTGGGTATAGAGGAATTTCCCCTTAGCAAACCATATACTGAGTTTTCTGTCTCCCTCTTTGGGTAATTGAGGACTGGCTAATCCATGCACTGAAGTCTGAGTCTAACTTTCCAAAAAGACCAAGTCTATAAGTAACTGGTCCAGATGCCTGCTGTTTGTGAATCACAAGCTCTGGTACTTCAATCCAAACACTCTGCAGCACATGTGGGGCGCCTAAGCATTTTGAGTGTCCTACAAACAGCCTGGTATTTGGCAAACATCCAAAGCTCTAGCCATGAATAAGCTTAATTGGGATGAAGATTGTAAGAAATGAGTAGAAAACAGCAGAATTTCCAGTTTTGTTTGATACAAGTTTGCTGGCATTTTCCTTGACTGAGATGAAAAAAATATACATAGATCTGTGTGTGTGTGTGTGTGTATATATATATATATATATAAATAAATATATTTTGAATGAGGTTATTTAAATAAAGTCTTGGTCTATTGTGTACATCAAGTTAGACTTTAGATTTAAGATGTGTTATCACACTAAGAAGTATCAAGAATACCAAAGGAGCAATACTATAATAGATACACAACTAAGATGCAATCAGATTTTAAGATAATTATTTTAAAACAAAAATAAGCATTCTGACATCCCAAAAGTAAACCAATTACTTTATAGGCAACTAATATATTCAATTATGTAGCACAAAATGGATTCATATTATTTGGTCCAAGACTGTATGATGGAGATAAAGTAATTACATAGAGATTGTGGGTATATTATTATAGATAAAAAGTAAGTTCAGACCATGAAAAGAAGGGTACCGATGATGGAATGGGAAGAGCTCAGGTCTGATATTTCATATTGTGAGAGCTCACAATGTTTCTGAAGAGCCCTGTATTATTATGGCCAGTAAATAAAACACTGAGACATATTTGTACTCAACACATCTACACATCTGCTTTTGATCTGAGCAACATTTCTTAGACACTTGGAGTAGAATAAAATTCACCAGTGAGATGATGGTCCCAAGAAGCCATTTAATGTAAGTCAAGCATCTAAATTCTGACTTGTATGACTGCAATTAATATCGGAAATGCATGTCAAGGTTATACAGCTCTGCTGCTTTTGCAGCAGAAATATCTTACTCTTCTTAGAGACCTCAAGCCTTCCTATTCTAGATTGCACGGACATCTTTCCTCTGGCGCTGTGGGTTCTCATTAAGACATGCAGGACGTAGAGTAGTCCACTATACCTGTCTTGGTGTCAGCCTTTAAAAAAGACCTTAAATACTCATGCACAGACACACATGCATGTAGAGAAGGGAACCTAGAATCATATTTAAAAAAACCTCAAAGGCATTAAATGTGAGAAGGGAAGAGAAAAATAGTCTTATTTTTGGTTGAGACAAGAATGGTTCAAGGTGTTTGAGTGCTGTCATCTAACGTAAAAATTTGGAACATGAATTAGCCATATTTTATTTGCTACATACATAGTTTAGGTCCAATTATTAGAAGTAGCAGAAGGAAAGACTTGGCTCAAACATGTATTTTATTAAAAGAGCTATTCACAGATAGAATGGCGAGCTTTAGAGCATAGAGTTCTTGATCAGTGAAGAGTGTTGGCTCTGTCTTGCCACTTGCAGCTAGAGTGCCCAGGCTGGGCCATCCCAGGGGAGTCACAACTGTCCCCACGTTCCATGGCTGAGCTGCTTTGCAGATGAAAGAAAATTAAGGCATGGAGCTATTTAGGAAAGTAAAACTCAGAAAATGAACTTTTATGAAGTTTAATGTTTAGAAATACACAGGCTAAAACCCATTGCCCATAGAAATTCCCCTACTACTCCTTCTCTCTGTACGTTGTTTGCCAAATCTTCCTCATAAAGGGATTATGTTGTTGCCTTTTTCATCCGTGGGAGGCTGGATTCATTTCCATGTGCTCATAGTCTGGGGGTGGGGGGAAAACAAAAACGGTGTCCAAGGAAATGTCAAAGTGATTTTTTTTTTTCCCATTAAAGATGGCTTCTTCTACTCAGGTGCCAGTTAAAGCTTGGGTCTGCACTACATCTGCCATTACATGTCTATAATGTAACCTCTAAACCATTTTTAAAAATTGACTTTGTTTCTAGCATGGCAACATTTTTTCTCTCAGTATCTTATTTTTATTCAGCTTCTGGTTAACATATAATAACTCAATTTTATTCATTAGATCCTGAGCCGGGGTCTAATGTGAGGTACAGACAGAAGTCAGAGAATGTCTAGGTAGTAATGTAAGAGAGGAAATTAACTAATTAGATAAATGGACTCTAATTTCCCATTAAGCCCAGTGGCCCAGTACATAATTTTTCCTCAGCTTCACATTGAAAGTAGTGAAGTTGAGTCCTACTTTTTTTTTCTAGTTATATTTCAATTTTTTGGTCTCTTTTGCTCCCAATATTTTCACCTGTGCAAGTAGACGTAGATTTGGTAAGAACAAGTATTGCTAACACAATTTGACATTTTAGTTAAACAATGTTATGCATGTAACATTATGTTAGGATTAAAAGAAAACATTCACTCTTAGAGAAAAAGGAGGTAGTAAAAATTATATGGCCAAATATATCGAAAGGTCAAATAATGTAGGGTGACATTCAAAACTAATACATTAAGAATATCATTTAAGAAAATTTAGTCTTTTTGCAAATATTTTGTCTGAAATGATGTAAAAGTCATAGAGCAATATATTTGGAAATTTTGAAAAATGATTGTTTAATATTTGCTAGTATTTTGGTGATTCTATCTTTACTGTTCTCTCTTATCACATAGTCACTCATTCACTCCCAAAATGTCACTCTGACTACAATATTGCTTTTTCAGACATAATAACCTACGTCCTATCTGAAAAACAAAGCGACCTCTTTCATATTCTGATGCAGCTCAGTCCCTTTGCAATATTTACGACTGTTTACCATTATCTTCTTCTTAAAGTTTGTTTTTTTTTTCCTCCAGCTTTTGTGATTTTATCTGGTTATACTTTATGTCTGATCAATCACTTTACAGCAATTTTTTTTTTATATAACCTTCAAATCCAGTGTCTGCCAACACCATTCATATTTTATAGCATTTTGTAAGCCTGTATCTTACCTGTTATCAGATGTTCTTGATTTGCCTGAGATGTATGTTCTTTGCTTTTTACCACTCTATCCACCCAAAATGTCTTATTTGCTAGTCAAATTTATTTATTATTATTATTATTTTTGAGATGGAGTCTCACTCCATCACCCAAGCTGCAGTGCAGTGGCACTATCTTCGTTCACTGCCTCCCGGATTCAAGCGATTCTCGTGCCTCAGCCTCCTGAGTAACTGGGATTACAGGGGCACACCACCATGCCCAGCTAATTTTTTTTATTTTTTGTGGAGATGGGGTTTCACCATGTTGCCTAGGCTGGTCTTGAACTCCTGGCTTCAGGTGATGCACCCCCCCCCTCCCCGGCCTCCCAAAGTGCTGGGATTACAGGCATGAGCCAATGTGCAAGCTCATGATCTTTCACAGTCTCCATTTCCCACAAAGAACAATGACCCTGATTCATTCAGTCATTCAGTTTACTCAAGAGACCCATCAAGGGCTTAAGATTCAGAAGTCCTAGATTTAAATTCCAGCCACTTCATTCATACGTGTGTTTGGATTTTAACTACTCAATCAGTCCCTGGCAGGTTTGGTCTCCTAATATGTAACAGAATTACTAATTATTACACTATAAGATATTTATAGGAACTAAAAAGTATAATATATGCAAGTGCAAAGCAAAGAACAATTTCTCAGACTTAGTAGAAGCCTCTGGATGCCCTTTATTTTATGTATATAAAGGAGATTACCTGAAGAGATGACTACAACTGCTATTATTATTATTATTGGTTTTTTGTTCCATTTAGTTCATCTTAATAATAGTTTAATGAGTGTATTCCCTAAGGAGAAAATGTAATTTAACAATTTAATCTTCAGTTAGGCTATTATTTCAATGTAACCCCAGTTAACCCCAAAATAACAATATTTGTGAAGGCATTTACATGCCAAGCATGATTAATTACTCCATGGCTCCAGTCGTATATTATCTGACCTTTACTCAGATGTTGATTCTCTTCTATAATTTGTGGTTTAGATCATGACTCCCACGTTAAATTTGTAACAAAGACCACACAGTAAACTTTGTCCATAATCAGGTCTTCTCTACCCAATATGAATTTTCACCTTTGTGGAAACTTTCCAAACTCTATCTCATATTGGCAACTTAATTAATCCCAAAATTTAAAAAAAATTACCTAGATATACAGAAGGGTAATGTATGTGTTTTATTTGTTTACTTTGGAATTTGAGACATTTTATAATTCACATGAAGCTTAATTAAGTTGTTAAAAGTGGAGATGCTTAGATGCTTCTACCATTGCTGATTTCCAAGTTACCTGGAGAACATTTGAGTATCTTTGTTCCTTTCTCAATGGCCACCAGCCATGTTACACAACAGAAATGTCTGAATAGGAGTTAAAATATAGATATCTACCTTTAATCTCCGATGTTGGAGGTGAGGTAAAGGGAAAGATAAAATACTAGACAGCCAATGATTCTTACAGGGACTTAGGTGAGAAACATGGTCCTAGAAGGTTTGCGTGGGAAGGATAGAAGAAACACAGACTATTAGGCAAAACCTAGGAAGAAAATAGGCTCTGACTAGAATAAAATGAAGAAAGAGAATCTTGCCCTTCACTAGCTATTCACAAATCTCCTAACCTTCAGCCCAGCCATGCCTAATTCTATTGCAATAATAGCCCCTTGCAATAATCTCTGTATTTTTGGAAGATTATCCATCTTTTCTATTACCTTTCAGTGCCTCTACAGAGAAATCCAACTCTCTCTTATGTTGTTTACTATATGTGTGCTTCCATCAGTAGTCATAAAATTATGTTTAAGATTTGTTATCAAAGCCTTAAAGCTATTTGAGGGAATCTCAACAATTTGAATAATATTCTTAATGACTAAAATAAAAAATTCCAAAGCCCTATTTACAAGCCAACACCTGCTCTCTATAATATTTCTATACAGTAAAAGTCAGTAAATTCAAAAAAATAGGCACAATAAACTTGATAAGAGATAAATCTTAGTCTCTGGATGAATCTTTGACTTAAACTTTACGAGCATTCTTATTAATTGATGATATTAAATGCTTTGTAAGGTTAAATGATTTTAATCCGGATATCATTGTGTTGCTTTCTTTGCTTTCTCTATGTCTGCTACACGGAAATATCTGATCTGCTGTAATTCACCTGGAGTAATGCCACTGCGACCTGCTGGTAATGGCTGGTTGCACAACAGTTGATCCAGAAGGACCTTGGCCAGGATGATTTGGCAGTGGAGTTAAAAGGAGTGCCACAAATATTGTTGCAGAAGTGATATCAGATTTGGAATAAAATATTCACCACAACAAATGTTTCTCAGATGAAGTTGTATCATCTTATTGTATCAGACTAATCTCTGTTGTATCAGACTCATTGTATCAACACAATTGTAGAATCATTCTCAAATTCTCAACATTCATTTCAGGCAAACTAATTTTCTTAGAGTTTCCCTAGAGTTAAAAAAGATTGTAAAGCAATGGAAGCCAATCAAGTCACAATAAAGAAGCCCATTCCAATCCGTTTGTTTATATATTACAGAGAATAGCATCCTCAGAATCATTTTTCATTTGTGTATAGCCATACAACCTAAGAATCGATAACAATTGTTGCACATATATGCAAATATAAACTTAATTCCTGTTGGTAATTTTAAATATTGAAATGGTAGCCTTGCATACTATTTTTTAGGCATGGTCTTGTGGGTTTTGATGTCGGTGTTGTTTTCTTATTTGAATGCAGATTTCTTGTGGTTGTATTCCCCAATTTATTCTTTTTTTCTCACTTACGGTAAGAAGTAGGGTTTTGTGGTGATTATAATTTTTTAACTATTAATACAAGTCTATATAAAATAACTGGAAGAGCACATGAATAAGTGACTAAGGAATAATCAAGTATGGTAGATACATTATTTTCTCTAGTAGTATTTGTTTCAAAATCAAATGTTTTCTGAAAGTTGTTTTTGTGTTTTGAATAAAATAATATAATAACCTTTGAGCTCTATTTCTCTGCTCTGAAGCTTGTAAGAGCCATTTACTTAGTGACTGAGTTTTTCACTGCATAGGTATAAAAATATCATTATTTCTATTAAAAAGGACCATAGTACAGGGCCGAGCGCGGTGGCTCAAGCCTGTAATCCCAGCACTTTGGGAGGCTGAGACGGGCGGATCACGAGGTCAGGAGATGAGACCATCCTGGCTAACACGGTGAAACCCCTTCTCTACTAAAAAATACAAAAAACTAGCCGGGCGAGGTGGCGGGCGCCTGTAGTCCCAGCTCCTCGGGAGGCTGAGGCAGGAGAATGGCGTGAACCCGGGAGGCGGAGCTTGCAGTGAGCTGAGATCCAGCCACTGCACTCCAGCCCGGGCGACAGAGCGAGACTCCGTCTCAAAAAAAAAAAAAAAAAAAAGGACCATAGTACAGGTAATATAATGTCATGACTCAAGAAATCTGGTATTTCATTTCTCGATGTATTCCAAAAAAGCTAATTGGATAAGTGACAGACAGATTGATACATAGATACAAAGATAAATAGATAAGTGGATTGAATAAAACAAAGAAACCTTTTAAAGGTTTATTTGAGCAAGCAGAATTTCATGAATTGGTAAACACCAACCAAAAGGGGTTTTGGATTCTGATGAGGAAGCTCGTTGGACAGGCTTTTATAAAGTGAGTGTTTTTGATTAGTTGAGCTTAAGTTTAGTTTTTCTATAATACAAATATTTACAGGAAACAGCTTGTAAATATTTGTAACTTATAACTAAAGTAAGTGTCATTTATGTTTGCAGTTCAAGTAAGATTAAGGTTAATTTCAAGACCTAATTGGCTTTGTGTGCTCAAGGATTTTTCAGGCCTGGTCTCCCTTTCAATTTACCTTGAGAGAAAGATAGAGACAGAGAAAGAAAGAGATAGAGAGAGAATATGTGCATATGTAATATTCATGAATATTATATAAATCTGTGTAATATAGGAGAGAGGTCAGCAAATTTATTCTACAAAGTTAAAGAAAATAAATATTTAGGCTTTGCATACCAAATAGTCTTTGTCATCTCTACTCAACCCTGCCAAAGTAGCACAAAAGCAGCCAGGGACAATGTGTAAATGAATGTACATTGCCAACCTGTAATATAGAATATAAGTTTCACATATAAAATGTAATGGATCTTTAATTATGTAAATGTGATAAAATATATATCACTTAAACCATATTATAGTTGAATGTGCATGCATTTTACTAAAATAATATAATAATGTTATAGATATGAATACCAATATGAGTTGGTATTTTCAGTCAAGTAAATTTAAATATTGCAGTGATTCATCAGATTTTATTTATTTTTTACTTCTAAAAGTCTGTGTTATTTATTCATATATAACACTATGTGGTTAACATTAGTGGATATGTAGGGTATCTTTCTCTTACTCTAGCAGGGCACAGTCCTGCTAAAGATGAATTCAGTTTACATTGTTTAAACACTACACATCTGAATCTTCAAAACTAAAATTCTGTGAAAACAGGGACTTCAATTTTCTTTTGACACCACAATAGAAACAACGAAGTAATGACTTCATGCATAGAGTTGAATACATTTACCAAGTAGAACAGTTTTCTTCTCTAACCAAGCTTCAGTTGGTTAACACCTCAGATCCTGCAACCTTGGATTGGCTGATCTGCAATGGTGTTTTGGGTTGTTTTGTTTATTTATTTATTTTCCTGTTTTTCTTTTGTGTAAGATAAAGCACTGCACCATACACAGATATAAAGGTAATATCCTATAAAATTTCTACCAGCTTTAGTAGCTGGGAGGAATTATTGTCTCTATGTTCAAAACAAGGATGAGCACAGAGGCAATGAAAAACAAACCCGAATTAGGTGCGTTAGGGCTTTTAATCAGATTTAACGAGAGGTCATAATTTATCTAATTATGATGGTTTGTATTTTATTTGCTTGCTGAAATATTTAAAATTCTTAGAATCTGATAGGAACAGTAGACACTGGGGACTGCTTTAGAGGGGAGGGTAGGAAGGGGGCATGGGTTGGAAGGCTATTTATGGGGTACTATGCTCATTATCTGGGTAAGCATTATACCTCAAGCCTCAACAAAATACAATTTACGGCCGGGCGCAGTGGCTCACGCCTGTAATCCCAGCACTTTGGGAGGCCAAGGCGGGAGGATCACCTGAGATCAGGAGTTGGAGACCAGCCTGGCCAACATGGTGAAACTCCATCTCTATTAAAAATACAAAAATTAGCTGGGCGTGGTGGTGTGCACCTGTAATTGCAGCTACTCAGGAGGCTAAGGCAAGAGAATCGCTTGAGCCTGGGAGGCAGAGCTTGCAGTGAGCCGAGATTGCAATGCACCATTGCACTCCAGCCTGGGGGGCAAGAGTGAGACTTTGTCTCAAAAACAAACAAAAAATTTACTCATGTAACAAACTTGCATCTAAACCTGCATCTAAACCCTGAAATCTAAAATAAAAATAGAAAAAAAAGAGGATATGAACAAATAAAATATGTTTAAATGTTTGATTTTGCCTGTATAACTTCTGTTTATAAATATTAATGTGTTAAATTAATAAATTATATTTTAGTGGTATAAACAGTCTGTTAGTGGAAGTCTTGGTTGTATAACATTTAAATAAGGTTATTTTAATGAAGTCCAAAGATAAGTAAATTTTAAAATGTCCAAATTTCATTTTCATTCTAATGAGCTGTCTGGAATCTGTCGACATTCTGAACTGTAAATGTACGTAGAAGTTCAATACTGGAAAAAGAGCTTAAAACATAAATCTATAACCTATAAAATGTATGGAGGAGAAAACCTCCCTTTAAAAACAATGAGTGATTCTCTCTGAGCATTAATGATATGGCAGCATTGCCGATGCAATAATTATATTTTCTGTTTTCTAGTTAATTTAACTATTTTAACATTTGGAAACTACTGTGGTATTTCATATAAATATAATATTCAAAACACTTTTTTAAAGTTTCAAAAATAAGAATTATAATCTACAATTCACCTGAATACTTTTTACTTTGGTGGCAATGATGAGTTCCCTTGTGTTAACTTATGAAAGAAAAAGGAGGTTTTATTGGAACTTTCTCGATATTCTCTTCTTGACTGCTAATTTTTTTCACTTATTTATTTATTTATTTATTTATGTTTTTAATTTGCTTTAAGTTTTAGGGTGCATGTGCACAACGTGCAGTTTTGTTACATACGTATACATGTGCCATGTTGGTTTGCTGCACCCATGCACTCGTCATTTACATTAGGTATTTCTCCTAATGCTATCCCTCCCTCAGCCCCCAACCCCACGAAAGGTCCTGGTGTTTATTTTTTTTAATTTTTATTTATTTATTTATTTATTTTTGTATGTGCCTCTAAAAGTCACCTACTAGAAAGGGCCAAGTCCTTTTTGACAAATTAAGAATATAGGAAGGTATTAAATCTTAATGCTATAAAAAATGATGCTGTGGCCAGGCGCAGTGGCTCACGCCTGTAATCCCAGCACTTCGGGAGGCCGAGGCGGGTGGATCACGAGGTCAGGAAATCTAGACCATCCTGGCTGACATGGTGAAACCCCGTCTCTACTAAAAAATACAAAAAATTAGCCGGGCGTGGTGGCGGCGCCTGTAGTCCCAGCTACTCGGGAGGCTGAGGCAGGAGAATGGCAGGAACCCGGGAGGCAGAGCTTGCAGTGAGCTGAGATCACGCCACTGCACTCCAGCCTGGGCCATAGAGAGAGACTCCGTCACAAAAAAAAAAAAAAAAAAAAAAAAAATGATGCAGTTAGAAGATGAATTTTTCATTTTTTAAAATAACTATGCAAACTTGATTCATTATTCATAGTGCTAGGCCTAATATTTTTTATAATTACAATGGAGAAGAATAACATCTACCATGGGGTATTATAAATTTTAAATAAAACTTAAATTCTGAAAGAACTTTGAAGTTGCAAAAAGTTACATCGATGTAATATTACATTGTATTCCCTCATCAAAGATAAACATTTAAAATTCCAAATAATTGAAAATATCTCCCAGGCATATGTTCATAAAATAAAGTTTCATTTCTCACTTAACTACAAAAATCTTTTCTTAAAAGAAGTTCCTACAAAAGATGTTGCTATATGTGACAGCCCACTGAATTAATTACTGAACTTTTGACTTATAGTTTTAAAATGTGTCTGCTATATTTCCCAAGATGTGATAATAGTAATAGTTATCTGGATGAATATTAATATAAACAGAATTTATTTTAAATAATTTTAACTTAATCAAATGTCAATTGTGTATTCGAAAAATGGATTATTCCTTAGAACTTCTGTCTTAAATCACATTACTTAAGTGTGTTAAAACTATATTATCTGATTAAACAGCTGAAGAAATCAACCTTAGAAGAGTAAATAGGAGACTGATATGTATATTTTCTTTCTTTGATATGCCCATAGATCTCAGTAAATCCAAAAGCTATTAATGATCACACAATAATACCAAGATGATGTGTAATGCAGTTCTTGATGTATTTTAAATTTTAAGAAGACAATCTATGGTTCATATCTTAGCTTTATCTACATTCTAGGCAGTTTATATAAGATGCTGAATATTCTCATATTATTTTTCTTGTCTCTCCACTTAATCCATTAAAGAAAACATGGACTGACATCTTTGGAGGTGTGTGATTGTTAGGAGTAATCTAAGGACTAACAGTAACATCTGTCAGCTTTTCTGCTGTCTGCAGCCTGGAAGCAGCAACACACGCCCTGGTGTCCCAGAGCGTCTCCAAAACAGGCTTGAGTGTCTTACGAACAGTTGGTCCTTCATTTCGCATTTACTTTCCAAGTTCAGAATCCTTATTAGAAAAAAACCAAAAAAGAGGCCTAGGCAAACAGATGTCCAATTAAGTGGAAAAAAAACAGATAACAGACATACCCATGAATCCCAAAGGATATTTATCAGAAAACAAAGTAAATATTTTTGTCTCTGTATTATTCCCTTTGAATGTAATATTCCAGTCAAATATTAATGTTTTAGTCAATATTGCACAGAAAACTCTTTTCATCCATGATAAAATGTAATAATCTAAAGATGTTAAATTTTAAATAAGTTTTGGAGAATGTAATTACAAGAAGTCACATATTTTAAGCTTAATTTGCTACAGAAAAGTTGCTGGATATGTTTAATTTCTCTGCCATTTATGTAATGTTTTATTAGTCTACCAATAATGGTCAGAAATTGTTGTTATGTTTATCCTTTCTTCTCCAAAGTGTTCATAAAAAACCATCATGTTTTCATGAAGCTGCACAAAAAACACTTCCTCTTTTGCAATTCCACAGCACTACTTCCAAGGTTGTGTTTGAAATTGACACCCTGTCTCTCCACCCAAATAATCTCTTTTCAGGTAATTTGGGAGGTGCCCTACATTATATCTCCTTCTCCTTCCTGCCTTCTTGTGAAGAAGGTGCATTGCTTCTGCTTGGCCTTCTGCCATAATTATCAGTTTCCTGAGACCTCCCCAGCCACACTGAACTGTTAGTCAATTAAACCTCTTTCCTTTATAAATTATCCGGTCTTGGGCAGTTCTTTCTTTTGCTTTCTTTTCTTTCTTTTCCTTCCTTCCTTCCTTCCTTCCTTCCTTCCTTCCTTCCTTCCTTCCTTCCTTCCTTCCTTCCTTCCTTCCTTCTTCCCTCCCTCCCTCCCTCCCTCCCTCCCTCCTTTCTTTCTTTCTTTCTTTCTTTCTTTCTTTCTTTCTTTCTTTCTTTCTTTCTTTCTTTCTTTCTTTCTTTCTTTCCTTCTTTCTTTCTCTCTCTCTTTCTTTTCTTTTCTTTCTTTCTTTCTTTCTTTCTTTCTTTCTTTCTTTCTTTCTTTCTTTCTTTCTTTCTTTCTTTCTTTGCCTGCCTGCCTTTCCTTATAGCAGAATGCAAATGAACTAACACACCTGTGCCTGCCTGCCTTCCTTTCCTGATAGCAGAATGCAAATGAACTAACACACCTGTTTTCAATAATACTGTGCACATTGTGTCATCTGTTTCCACAATGTACACATTCAATCTTTTGCTATTAGATTTTTAAATTACTTCTAATTTTTGGCTATTACAGGCTTTACATCTGATAATACTCCTGAACTGGTATCCATGAGCATGCATGATGAACCTTTTACTAGAGTATACGTTTGGTCACAGAATTGCTATATCATATTTTAGGCATGTCTTCATAATTGAGTGAGTGTTGTGAAATAATATCAATACATATTCATAATAGGAATAAATAAGACATTCTAATATTCTCAATCTTTATGCTACTTGATATTGTCAGATTCTAAAATCTTTGCTCATCTGAAGTTTGTAAAATGATATCCATTTGCAGTTTTATTTTGCATTTTCCTATTTGGCATTTGATCATTATTTTTTATATTCATTTGTAACTAAGTTTCCCATTTTGTTCATTGTCTTTTCAATAATATTTCTTCTGTTGGAGAGGAATTCCACAGGAGGGCCATTAAAATTTTTGTCTTTGTCTAGTTGATCTATAAGAGGGTATGTATTTGTGTGTGTGCATCATGGGGTTTTTAATTACTTCAAATGGCAGAAAATTGGTTTTCTTTAATATCAGGGAATTGATATTGCTTTTATAGAAATTATAAGATAGGTTTATTTTTTCCTAGAGAATTGTCCAAGCAATATTAATGGATAAATCTTGACCCTTATATTTTTCATAAATTGATGTTTTGTTAATATTTGTAATTCTGTTTCTCAGCTGCTTTGTTCCAATATTCTATTTTTCATTCTGTACCTATACTACATGGCTTAACTTAATTAATTAAGATTTATAGAGGTGTCCGGTACACCATTATCCCTGACCTCTTGCTATTTATTGTTCTTCCTCCTCTCCTCTTCTCTCTTTCCTGCTTTCATTAATGCTCCTTTTTGCATACTGCACCCTCCACAGTGTACATGTTCAGTCTCTTCCTTTTGGACATTTGAGTTGTTCTGAATTTTTAGCTACAACAAACAATGATTATAATAATATTCTTAGACATGTCTCTAAGACACGTTGTTGCTGTCCTGATGTTCTTCACCTTCTCACTTTCTCCCTCTTCTTCTCACTCATTCTTCTCCTTTTCCTTCCAAAACTCTTTCTACTACTTCTTTCTCTTTCAATTTCGAAAGTTTGCTAAATATTTTGTGGCAAATAACATTCTACAATTAAAAAATACTCAGTGCAATCGCATTTCATACAAAGCCCTAATGCATTTGTGAATAATATTTGATTAACTTATGGTTAGTTTTGGAAGAAATATTATATTGAGTCATCTACGGATGAATCTACTGAACATTTTTATATATTTTGATATTTAATTTTGTTTAAGTCTGTGTCTTTTTATTTTATTTTATTTTTTCTACAGTAGTTCTTCTACATATTTTTTCTTTTCTGGAATTTGGTCAACATTAATACAGAATTTATTCATTTAAGAAGATTGGGAATTAATTGTACCAGGACCATACATGTATATATTTTAGACAGCAATTTTTAATTGTGGTATTAAAATTATTACTCTATGGCATCATCATAGTTTTGTCCACATGATCTAGAAACTACCTAAGGAGATTGCTTAAAACTACTAGAGTGATTTTAGATAATTCAATCTCTACTTCACTTCTGAGTTATATGTTTTATGCAATTGGAGCTATACAAATTTATTATATACATTTAGTATTTTTAAGTCTTTGATTGATAAATTAAATTAGGACTTGCTGTGTGCAACCTCTTTGTATCTACCAATATATTTGGCCTTAAGGTCAATTTTCGTCATATTAATTTGAATCAGCTTACCTGTGTTAATGTTTTCATGATGTAAATTAATTTTTAACTTATTTTAAAAACTCAGGTTTTATATTTTAGGCACATCTTTTGTAAATTACATAATAATGAATTTTTAAAATGTAAACACAAAATATTTTTAATTAAGTAACAAGTTTTATTCTTGTGAATTTTGTGATGGCTGGAACATTTGCATTCTTTCATATTATTTGCACAATGTTTATCTATTTATCTTTTTTCTAAATGTATTGTAAATTTATAATTTATTTTTAATAATACAGATCCTCAGAAACGTTTTTGTGCAAAAGACAAAAGATAAAGACTTTTATTGTTGCACTTCAAAATAATCCAAACTTGGTTTATATTTTGTTCGTTTCAGAATATGAATATAAATTTAAAATTAAAACTCTTCCTCTTTAATTATGCCTAGTGAAATAGCTAATAGTGTTTATTGACCATTCCTGAACACCTCCTTTCTCCAGTTTTTATTCCTCTAACAGTATTTGTTTACGTCTTGCTGGAAGCAATATGACTGAACATGTTTTGCCTTTCAGTAAATAGAATTTAATTTGTGGGTATGTGATTTAGAACTAGAATAAAGGGTACATACAATGTTTAATTAAGTACACTTTGGAAGAGATAAACTAATGTGAGTTAAACTAACTACAATAGAAACATAGAAGTTAAGCTTATACATAGTTTCACATTCTAGAAAGTAATGCATCATTTTTTTCTCAATTAAAAAATTATCATGGGTTAAAACTTTTCCATAAAGTTCTTTAAAGGATAGGATAAAAATGAAAAAATTCTCACTGGAAAACTGTATTTGCATAATTACTGTAAAATGCCAATTTTACACACAAACAGAAGCCAGAAATGGTTCAAAATCTCATTTGAATAATGCATGCATATGTATTGGTTCTGCATGGCTAAGCCAACAGCCGCATCAGTGAAAATATTTACCTTTTAATATCAACACTAGAAATAGCAATTATCAATATGAAAGAGAAGGCCCTCGTATAAAATATATACTATCATCAAACAAATCTAATTTCCTATTTTGTTATTAAGTAAAATAATACATTTGTTATGTATCTCTAAAGCAAAATATTATGTATCGGGGCCTATTAATTTTTAAAAGTGTACTTAATGCCTAACTTTTTACATTGAAGTTAGGTAAAGACATGTATAGTTAATGAATTAAATGATTTTAGTAAGATATAATATTCACAGAACAAAATACATAGATTATAATTTTTCATTTTGATGAGTTTGTCAGTTATAGAAAACCATGTTACTATCACCTTAAACAAGATTTAGAATAATTCTGTAAACTTTCTAGTCAATTACGCAGCAATAAATAATCTCTCGGCATATATTCATTTTGGCTGTCTTTGGAATTTAGATAAATGAAATTATACAATGTGTGGTTTTTTTGAGTGTTACACCTTTTCACTCACAGATGCAACAACACGTATTAGTTGTTTGCTGAAATTGTACAGTTAATACAATTTACTGAATAAATAAATCAACATTTATTTATTCTGCCATTAATACACTTGTGGACTGTTTGTGGCTTTAGGCTTAGATTATCTCTTGTATCCTTTGTCTCTCTTTCAGCTTTCCATATGATAAGTATACATAAGAAGCCTATTATATGTAAATTATTTTTTCATTTTATAATTTATAGTACTTTTCAAATATCACCTGGCTTAATTCATGCCACAGGCCTTTTTCCATCACTTAGGTGAATTTTTACATCTCATATTTGTTATTTATTTTGCTATTTTGTTTACCATATTGATTTTCATGCACTTGCTTAGTGCACTTTCATTCACCAACACGTAAGTTTCAAAATGCTCTTAGCTTCATTAATTTCTCAATCCCAGGTTACTACATGCTATGGTTTGAATGTTGTCTCCTTCCAAACTCATGTTGAAATTTAATTGCCATTGTAACAGTATTAAGAATTAGGACCTTAGGCTGGGCTTGGTGGCTCAAGCCTGTAATCCCAGCACTTTGGGAGGCCGAGACGGGCGGATCACGAGGTCAGAAGATTGAGACCATCCTGGCTAACACGGTGAAACCCCGTCTCTACTAAAAAATACAAAAAAAACTAGCTGGGCGAGGTGGCGGGCGCCTGTAGTCCCAGCTACTCGGGAGGCTGAGGCAGGAGAATGGCATAAACCTGGGAGGCAGAGCTTGCAGTGAGCTGAGATCCGGCCACTGCACTCCAGCCTGGGCGACAGAGCGAGACTCTGTCTCAAAAAAAAAAACAGAATTAGGACCTTATTAAGACCTGATTAGGCCATGAAGACTTCACACTTTGAGGTGGGATTGGTATTGTTATAAAAGAGTGACTTCAGTTCATCCCATTCTCGCTCTCTTTCCCTCTATCTTACTATCTCTTTACTCTTCTATGGGATGATGCAGCAAAAGGCCCTTGCCAGATGACGACCACTTGATTTGAACTTCACACTTCCAGAACTGTAAGCCAATAAAGTTCTGTTCTTAACAATAAGTCAGTCTGTGGTATTCTATTATAGCAAGGCAAAACAGACTAAGATAATGAATTGGTAGTGAGAAGTGCAGCTGTTGCTCTAACAAACACCTAAAAATGTGAAAGCAACTTTGAAGTGGATAGTGAGTGGAGGTTGAAAGAATTTGGAGGAGTAGGCTAGAAAAACCCTATATTGTCATAAACAGCATTAAGGGCAATTCTAGTGAGGGTTTAGAAGAGAAGAACTTTAGGGAAAGTGGAACTTCCTAAGAATTACTTAAGTTGTTGTGAACAGAATGTTGGAAGAAATATGGGCAGTCAAGGCAATTCTGATGAAGTCTCAGATAGAAATAAAAACAAGGTATTGGAAACTGGAGTAAAGACAGTTCTTGTTATAGAGTGGCAAAGCACTTGGCTGAATTGTGTCCATGCCAGAGGGCTTTGTGGAAGGCAGAATTTAAGTGCAATGAATTAGGATGTCTGGTGGAAGAAATATCTGAATAGAAAGGCATTCAGGATGATGTGTGACTTCTTTTAACTGCATATAGAAAATGAAAAAATAAATACAAGGAAAACAGAATTTAGGGAATTGAAGTATTCTGAGCCTGGTGGTGTGGTCGAAAATAAAAGACCATTTTCAGGAGAGGAATCCAAGGTTGTGGCCAAGTGACCTATTTGATAAGGAGATTAGTAGGAATAGAACAAAGCCAGAAGCTATTCATCAAGACAATGGGAGAATGGCCATAAAGGCATTGTGGAGCTTACAAGTATGACCCTTCCCATCACAGGCCCAGAGTGTCAAGGCCTGACTGAAGGAAATATGTCAAAGGAGAGGTCTCAGGTGCTCTCAGGAACTTGGGACTTGCTGCCCAGGGCCAACTCAAGTCTCAGTTTCCTACATTCTAGTACAGGGCTCGTCAGCAGCCCCAGCCTCATCGCAGGCTTGCCAGGATCGGCTACACACAGCTGAGGGTCAATCCCACCCACTTCTCCAGAAGGCATGAGCAGCAAATCTTGGTAGCACCTAAATGGTATTGTCTGCAGGTGCAAAACACATGAGCTGTGCCAGGAATGGTTTCCTTCACCTGGATTTCATAGCATGTTGCTCACAGCCTGGTGGCCTGGGAAAAGACTTGTTATAAGGGCAGAACCACTGCAAAAAGCTCCTATTGGAGAAATCCCTAGCAAAACTTTTGAGTTGGATCCGTACAGCGAATCTCCAGTGGGCTGAGGAAAGCTGTTGGAATGGGGCGTCCCTTGAGACAACAGAAATGTAGAGTCTGCAGTGTTCAGTTCCAGCCTGAGAGAGCTGCAGGCACCTGCCTTCAGTGTATGAGAACTGTGGGCATGAGCTCTGCCTGGCAAAACTGTAGTGATGGGGCTTCCTTATGTCTTGTGAACCCCAATTCTACCCCATCGTGTTCAGAGGTTGGGACACGGAGTCAAAAAAGATTGTCCTCCAACCTTAAGATTTAATCTTGTTCTCCCTGTTGAGCTTTGTAATTACTTGGAACAAGTTGCTGGGTTTTTTTCTTGTCCATTTTCTGCTTTTGGAATAGTAATGTCTATCTTATGTATGTTTTCCTAGTCTATTTTGGAAATATGTAATTTGGTTTGATTTCACAAGCTCACAGCTGGAGAGAAATTTGCCTCAAGGTGAATTGTGCCTTGAGTTTCACCTGTATCCAGTTTAGATGAAACTCTGAACTTTGGATATTTTAATTGATACTGGATTCAGCTAAGAATTTAGAGACTGGCAGGGCACGGTAGCTCACACCTGTAATCCCAGCACTTTAGAAGGCCAAAGCAGGTGGATCACCTGAGGTTGGGAGTTCGAGACCAGCCTGATCAACATGGAGAAACCCTATCTCTACTAAAAATACAAAATTAGCCGGACGTGGTAGAAGTTGCCTGTAATCCCAGCTACTCATGAGGCTGAGGCAGGAGAATTGCTTGAACCTGGAAGGCAGAGGTTGCCGTGAGCCGAGATCTCACCATTGCACTCCAGCCTGGACAACAAGAGCGAAACTCTGTCAGAAAAAGGAAGAATAAGAATAAGAAGAAGAAGAAGGAGGAGGAGGAGGAGGAGGAGGAGGAGGAGGGGGGGGAGGGGGAGGAGGATTTAGAGATTATTGGAATAGAATAAATGTAATCTTTATGTGAATACAGCATGAGTTTGGGGAATCAGAGGCAGAAAGCTATGATTTAAATGTTGTCCCCTTCAAAACTAATCTTGAAATTTGTCACTGTATCAGTATTAAGAAGTAGGACCTTTAAGAGCCAATTAGGTCATAAGGGATCCAACTTACGCATGGCATTGCTGCTGTCATGTAAGGACAAGTCTGTCCCTCTTACCATCTGTTGTCCTTCCACATTCCACAACATACTACAACAAGAAGGCCATTAGACAATGTCAACTCCTCAGCCTACAGAACTATAAGCTAATAAATTTTTCAGCCTACAGAACTATTAGCTAATAAACTTATTATCATTCAAAAATTACGTAGTCTGTGGTATTCTATTATAGCCATGGAAAATGGACTCTGACACTACAATATTGGCTTAGAGACATGATGAATGCCATTTTTGTGCAAGCTGCATAATATGGAGAGGTAAGACAATTAGCTTAGTCTCCATTGTTTGAATTCATAAATATGTTTTTTTTTCCCAAATAATTTACATTATTAGACAGGCTAAGGATATGGTTAAAATTATGGTGACCTCCATGGGTCAAGTGATATATTTTTCCTATCTGAGAGCAGAAGTCATCCAAAAGGAAATGTTTGGAAATGAGTATACCTGTCCTTTGCCTGAGCTACTAGGACAGCACCGTTGATGTTATACTATTCAGAGTGTATTAGGAATATTTTACTTCCCCTTTTCAGAACATGATAGTATGCATGTGTAAATCAGTCTTGGCCCTGCCACTAGCTGAGAAGCTCTGCTTGCTAACTCTTAGTAAAGTTGCTGAACTCACTTCCTACTGCATTTCTCAAACTCTCTTCGAGCAGATGTTATTAATGGGATTACATAATTCCTTGCCAAGAGGCAATTCTTCAGAATGTTGAATTACTGCTGTTATGTGGTGCCTCATTCAAAGAGAATTAATACAAACCAAAGAGATCCTTGAAACTCTGCAAGATAGATTCTGTGGATCAATTAGGTTGACTGATAATCAGTAAGTCTAAACACTAATCAACACTTGGAATTGTCTTCTTGACAGAAATAATTGAAAGCAATGGTCTGTGTTCACTGGAATGGAGGAAAGCTGATGCACATAAATAGGTAGTGTCATGTATATGCGAGTGTGGGAGGTTGAGGGAGAGAAGTTTGGTTATAGAGATTCATTACTTGTCTGAGCACGTCTGCTGCTGCCAAAGGAACATCATGAGTAGTGGAAAGACAGTTTAGCTGAAGAATAGGCTGAGTGCAGATTTTAAATATTCTGGGCTCTACAGGTTACTTATATCTGTGTATTCCTACATCTTCTCTGCCTGGGTATTCCTTCTTCACTTATCTACTTATGTGTAAATTGTTGTTGTTTAAACATGTAATTGTGGAGCAATGTTTACCCACTAGTACATTTTATTAGTAATTTTAAATTGGGGAGGGCCAATAAAAAATTAGTAACAGCATTCTATTTGTACATCTAAATTTTAACCAGAAACATTATAAATTGATAAAATTCCTTAATAAATAGTTGAATTGAATCACATTTATATTTTTCAAAAAAGCACAGTATGCTTAATTTAACCTGCTTATAAAAGTACCAGCATAAATCTTATTCTAATAAATGATTGCTTTATAATAAAAATAGAATATTATAATACTAATGATGTATTATGCTTTAATATGTATTTGTTAAGCTCTAAAGTTCTTACCTGTTTTTCACCTTTTCCTTTATTTATTACTTAACTCCTTCCTCTATTTTTTATTTCCTCTCTAATTCTGTCCTTCTTTCCTCCCTGTCTTCTCCTTTCCTCCCTCTCTCCACTCGCTCCTTTCTTTAATTTATTCTTTTTCTTTATTGCTTTTATTTGACAATTCATGAGTCTCATTCTCTTCTCATTCAATAGGTGGAATTTTAATGTGTTTGATAGAATATTTAATTCATATATTTATTTTTGAATAAAATATACAGGTTTTCAAATTTTTATGAATGATAGCATGCCATAGTTTTAATTTTATATTTCACTGCTTTTACTCAATATCCTTGTAAAACTCAATCCATGTGGCTGGATGTACACTGCTACTACACTATTAGAAGCAGTTCTGGGATTATGCCATAATGTGCATCAACCATATTGTATATATTCGGTTCACAGTGATGGAAGCATAGATTGCATTCAGTACTTAATAATGTCGTATGCTCTCACTCTGAACGTATGTAAAGTTTTCTGTGAACACATAAGAAGATGTTTAACATCACTAATCATCAGGGAAATGCAAATCAAAAGCACCATGAGATTTACCTCATATCCACTAGAATGCTACTATTAAAAAAAAAAAAAAAAAAAAAACACTAACCAAAACCCAAAAATAAGTATTGATAAGGATGTGGAAAATTGAGAACTCTTGCCCAGTGTTGGTGGGTATAAAAAATAGGGCACCCACTATGAAAAACAATATGGTGGCTCCTCAGAAACCTCAATGTAGAGTTATCTTATGGTTCACCAATTCTACTTCTGAAATAAAACCCAAAGAATTGAAAGCAGGGACTCAATTGGGTATTTGTACATCTACATTAATAGTAGCATTATTAATAATAGCCAAAATGTAGACGGAATCCACCAATTGTTAATTGACAGATGAATGCATGCACAAAATATGAGGTAACACTTACAAGGGGATACTAAAAGGAAGGAAATTCTGACATATACAAAATTGATGAATCTTAAGGATAGTGTGCTCAGTGAGATAAGCCAGTCACAAAAAAGACAATCACTCATACAATGTTCCTAGAGTCATCAAATTCAGAGAAACAGAGAGTAGAATGGTGGTTGCCAGGTGTCAGAAAGGTAAAAATAGTGGAAAGGATTTTGTTTGCTTTTTTTCAAATCATTGTTATTATTTAACTTTTATTTTAAAATTAGGAGTACACATCCAGGATGTGCAGGTTTGTTACACAGGTAAACTTGTGTCATAGGGGTTTGTTGTACAGATTCTTTCATCACTCAGGTATTAATCCCAGTATCTATTAGTTATTTTTCCTGATCCTCTTTCTCCTCACATTCCCCACACCCCTATAGGCCCCAGTGTGCCTTGTTCTCCTCTCTGTGTCCATGTGTTCTCATCATTTAGCTCCCACTTATAAGTGAGAACATACAGTATTTGGTTTTCTGTTCCTGTGTTAGTTGCTCAGGATAATGGTCTCCAGCTCCATCTATGTCCCTGCAAAGGATATGATCTCATCCTTTTTTATGGCTGCGTAGTATTCCATGGTGTATATGTGCCCTATGTTCTTTATCAAGTGTATCACTTATGGGCATTTGAGGTGATTCCATGTCTTTGTTATTGGGAAAAGTTGTGCAATGAATATATGCTTACATGTGTCTAAAATGTTAACAGAATAATTTCTGTTCCTTCAGGTATATACCTAGTAATGGGATTGCTGGGTCGAATGATATTTCTGACTTTAGGTCTTTGAGAAATCACCACACTGTCTTCCACAACGGTTGAAATAATTTACATGCCCATCAACAGTGTAAAGGTGTTCCTTTTTCTCCAAAACCTTACCAGCATCTGTAATTTTTTAACTTATTAGCAATAGCGATTCTGATTGGTGAGAGATGGTATCTCATTTTGGTTTTGATTGTCACTTCTCTAATGATCAGTGATATTGTGTTTTTTTCATTTGTTTGTTGGCCGCATATATGTATTCTTTTGAAAAGTGTCTGCTCATGTCCTTTGCCCATTTTAATGGGTTTTTTTTCCTCTAGTAAATTTATTTAAGTTTCTTACAGATGCTGGATATTAGACCTTTGTCAGATGGATAGATTGCAAAAATTTTCTCCCATTCTGTAAGTTGTCTGTTTATGCTGCTGATAGTTTATTTTGCTGTGCAGAAGTTCTTTAGTTTAATAAGATCCCGTTTGTCAATTTTTGCTTTTGTTGCAATTATTTTTGGCATCTCCATCATGAAATCTTTGCCCGTGCCTATGTCATGAATGATGTTGCCTAGGTTATCTCCCAAGATGTTTGTAGTTTTGCCTTTTTCATGTAAGTCTTTAACCCACCTTGAGTTGATTTTTGTATATGGTGTAAGGATGCGGTCCAGTTTCAATTTTCTGCATATGGCTAGCCAGTTCTCCCAGCACCACTTATTGAATAGGGAATCCTTTACACATTGGTTGCTTTTGTCAGGTTCGTCAAAAATCAGATATTTATAGATGTGTGGTCTTATTTCTGGGTTCTCTATTCTTTCCTACTGGTCTATGTGTCTGTTCTTATACCAGTACTATGCTATTTTGTTTACTGTAGCCCTGTAGTATAGTTTGAAGTCAGGTAGCGTGATGCCTCCAGCTTTGCTCTTTATGGTTAGGAATCTCTTGGCTATTCAGGCTCTTTTTTGGTTCCATATGAATTTTAAAGTAGTTTTTTTCTAACTCTGTGAAGAATGTCAATGGCAGTTTAATGATAATAGCATTGAATCTATACATTGTTTTGGGCAGTGTGGCCTTTTTAATGATACTGATTCTTTCTATCCATGAGTGTAGAATGTTTTTCCATTTGTTTATGTCATCTCTGATTTCTTTAAGCAGTGGTTTGCAGTTTTCCTTATAGAGATCTTTCACGTCCCTTGTTAGCTGTATTCTTAGGTATTTTATAACTTTTTTTGGTGGCGATTGTGAATGGGAGTTCATTCGTGATTTGGCTTCAGCTTGACTATTGTTGCTGTGTAGGCATGCTTGCAGTTTTTGTACGTTGATTTTTGTATCCTGAAACTTGGCTGAAGTTGCTTATCGGTTTAAGAAGCTTTTGGGCTAAGACAATGGGGTTTTCCAGATACAGGATTATGCCATCTTCAAATAGGAATATTGTGACATCTTCTCTTCCTATTTAAATGCCCTTTATTTCTCTTGCCTGATTGCTCTGGCCAGAAATTCTAATACTATGTTGAGTAAGAGTAGTGAGAGAGAATCTTGTCTTGTGCTGGGTTTCAATGTGAATAATTCCAGCCTTTGCCCATTGAGCATGATATTGACTGTGGATTTGTCATATATGGCTCTTATTATCTTGAGGTATGTTCCTTCAATACCTAGTTTATTGAGAGTTTTTAACATGAAAGTATGTTAAGTTTTATCAAAAGCTTTTTCTGGGTCTTTTTAGGTAATTATGTATTTTTTGTCTTTAGTTTTGTTTATGTGATGAATCGCATTTACTGATTTGTATATGTTGAACCAACCTTGCAACCCAGGATTAAAGCCTCCTTGACTGAGTGGATAAGCTTTTTGATGTGTTGCCAGTTTCGATTTGCCAGTATTTTGTTCAGGATTTTCGCATCCACGTTCAAGTTTTCTGTTTTTGTTGTGTCTCTGCCAGGTTTTGGTATCAGGCTGATGCTGGCCTCATAGAATGAGATCCCAGACCCAGAGTATGTAAAGCTCCTAGGTCTCTGTGTTTGCCTGAGTAGCTGCACTGCCAAAACTTCAGGCAACTCTGTATGTCAGACAGAAGGCCCTGGTGGAGTGGGCACATGAGGGGATCTCCTAATCCAAGAGTTGCAGAGATCTGTGGGAGAAGTGTTGTTTCCCAGGTTCACACATTAACTCATTGCCTCCTTGGGAAGAGGGCGTTTCTCTTGACTCTTTGTTGCTCCCAGGGCGGAGCATCACCTTGCCCTGCTTTTCTCCATTCTCCATGGTCAAACTGTCCCCCTGATCAGTCCCAATGTGAGTACCTGGATGTTTCAGTTGAAAGTGCTCTAGTTACTCATGCCTTTTGTTCCTCTCCATGAGCCCATGCACCCTAGCTGCTTCTAGTGGGCCACCTTGACCCCACTCCCAGGTTATGTTTTAATGGGTGTAGAGTTTTGGCTTTTCAAAATGAGGAGAGTTCTGGAGGTTCGTTGCACAATAATGTAAATGTACTTAACATTGCATATTTGTACACTGGAAAAAATGGTTCTAATGGTAACTCATATATTTATTTACTCCAGTTAAATGTAAAAATTAAAATTAAAATAAAAAAGATTTATCTGACAGTAGGAGTGAAACTTTCTGGGTCACAATGTATTTAATTCAAGCAAGTATGAGTACAATATTCTATTTGAAACTTTTACATTCAAAGCCTTGTGGACTTCAAATAGTTTTTTCCCCACTTCCCACACACAGATCACTCACACCCTTTCTATGGGACACAAAGTCTGGAATATTCTATATGTATAGTCTTCAAAATATTTGTCTTTTAAGGCTTCTGATCTATAAACTAAATGCAACCTGCTTCTGCTATCGTTATCATAGCTAGTTGTGCCATACTTTAGGAAGCTTATTCTTAATCATTATTCTCTTTGGCCCTATTTAGAGCTATATGACTTCGGAAACTGTCATGAGCTTTGGGAAGTTTAAGGGTCCAGAATATTCAAAGACCATTTAGTCCGAATTTTTGGTGGTAGAAGTTCCTCAAAACCAATGTTTGCAAAGAAAAATCATTTGCTTGCTGCCAGTTTCCTGTGCCAAAAAACACATTGAATATTTTTTAATAAACATTTTTCACGAAGCTCCTTTTTATTAACTGCTTCCTTGATCCTATTTCTCCCTCTTTCTCTTTCTCTGTCTCCTTAAAACAAAGAAGCTTCCTTGAGAACCTTGGAATTAAACAGGAAAGCTGCACCTTTAAACCTGTCTTTGCTCTAAGTAAGTTTATTTAACTACATATATGAATTGAACCATTACCATTCAAAGTCTTTTATGAATCTCATAATTTTGTCTTTGGAGCCTAATCAATCATCTTTCCCAGTGTTGGAAAACTTCAGATTACAGTACACTATTTTCTTTTATTTCTACTGTAAAACATGCAATTCTTTTCTGAGATTGTATCTTTCTTATAATACCCTCTCTAACACAGATAGTAATAGCTAACATTCTAATATTTCATTTAACACTTTCTGTAGACCTGTGGGCTGGGGAGACATGTGGTCTGCCTTCTAATTTACCAATAGTTTACCAAAACATTTATCTTATTAGGAAAAGTACATTTACCAAATGAACATACAGATGTAGATATGTGTTGTTAACTTCTGCCATGGTTTTTGCCCACAAACTTTTGTTACCAGGTTTTTCTATATAATGTTCCCATACATACGTTGTCAGACCTTGCTATTCTACTCTATTCTATTTGCAATTCCTCTTTAAAGCCATACTCTCTTGTTTACATTACTATATCTTCCTGAAAGTGCACATTATCCTAACATTGCTCTACATTTTCAAAATTTGCTACTCTTTGACAGTTATTATTAATTTTATTTTTATTTTATTGATTATATGATACAATACATATAAAATACCATGCATATCACAAGTATATATTCTACACATTATTTTATCATGCCTGTGTTATATATAATGCATATATAAGGCATGATAATAAAATCAAATCTACCCTGCCACTTTTATATCACTGATATGGTTTGGCTGTGTCCCCATCTAAATCTCATCTTGAATTGTAGCTCCCATAATTCACATGTGTTGTCGGGGAAACTAATGGGAGATAATGGAATCATAGGGGCAGTTTCCCCCATACTGTTCTTGTGGTAGTAAGTCTCACGAGATCTGATGGTTTTATAAGGGGCTTCCCCTTTCGCTTGGCTGTCATTTTTTCTCTTGCCCATCGCCATGTAAGACGTGCCTTTCGCCTTCCACCATGATTATGAAGCCTCCCCAACCACATGGAACTGTGAATCCAGTAAGCCTCTTTTTTTAAAATAAATTACCGAGTCTTGGGTATGTCTTCATCAGCAGTGTGAAAATTGACTAATACAATCAGATGTGACCATATGATTTACTTTGGTATTAGAATATAAGTGGCAGATAAGTACTACTTCTCAGTACAAACTTTAAAAGCCTTCATGTGGTTCAACCAATAATTTACATCACTCTGCTATGAGTTTCCTGTGTTTCCTATAGAAGTATGGGAACTTACAGTCTGGGTACTGGAATAAAGATTCATGTAGCAGCACCGTGACCAAATTATACCTGATATATATATATATATATATATATATATATATGTGTGTGTGTGTGTGTGTGTGTGTGTGCGCGCACGCGCACGCGCGCATATATATGTGTGTGTGTGTGTGTGTGTGTATCCACTTCCTTGATATCTGGCATTACAAGGTGCTCTGGGCCTATCTTCCACATTTCATGCTTCAGTTCTAGAATTATCTTTTCTCCAAGGAGTCCTGGTTCATTTTATTGCAGAACACTTTTAGAAGCAATATCCGGATACTGGATATGCTTCTTGCTACTGCAGAACTGCTGCTTCTGGTCTCTTTCAATTGATAGAACAGAGGAATGAGGAATATACACATGTATTGTAACCTGTATGTGTATACATATCTATAAATATGTCTATATGTAAACATCTGTATGTAATAAGCTAAAACAAGATCATACTAATATTTCCAGTGCCAGTCTATTCCCACATGAATCATTTAAGCCTTCTTCCCTTGCTCTAGAATACAGAGTGTGTGTATTTTTCAGTTGGTCTTCAGTTTTACAGACTTCATTAATTTTCAGTAATTTAGGTGAGCACCATTTCCCTATTACCTTCAGTGACATGGTTTTATATACTTGTAGTACAGTTAGAATGTTTTGTCAAATTCTGTATTCTGCACCAGAGTTCCCTAGACCTCTTAAATGATGTGCTTAAATTTTCATACATTAAGGTTATTTTTTGTGTGTGCTGTAAAGTTCAATGGGTTTTGACAAATGTATGATAACATGTATCCACAGTTACAGTATTATGCAGAGAAATTTCACTACCACAAAAAAAATCCTCTGTACTTTATCTATTTAACCCTACCCTGTCCTAGTTACTATGATGTGTTTACCCTTTGCCTATCTTTACTTTCCACAGTATCATAAAATTAGAATTGTACAGTATGTCAATTTTTTAGACTAACTTTGTTCATTTAGCAATATATATTTAAGATGCAACTATGTCTTTTTGTGGTTTCATAGCTCATTTTGTAAAATAATAATATTTTATTTTATAATTGTATGCCAATGTGTTTATGCATACACATGTTGAAAAAAATATTGGTTGCTTCACATTTTGATGATTGTATAATAAATAATGTTGCTATAAATGTTTTTGTGCATGTTTTTCTGTGGTTATATTTTCCAATTAGTTGTGATATGGTTTGGCTGTGTCCCCACCTAAATCTCATCTTGAATTGTAATTCCCATGATCCCCACATGTCATGGGAGGGAAGGAATGGGAGGTCATTGAATCATGAGGACAGTTTCCCCCATGGTGTTCTCGTGATAGTGAGTGAGTTCTCATGAGATCTGATGATTTTATACCTGGCATTTGCCCTGCTGGCATGCATTGTCTCTCCTGCTGCCTGTGAAGAGGTGCCTTCCACCATGATTGTAAGTTTCCTGAGGCCTCCCCAGCCATGTGGAACTATGAGTGAATTAAACCTCTTTTCTTTATAAATTACCCAGTGTCAGGGGTTTCTACTGTGAAACATGCAATTCTCATAGCAGCATGAGAAGGGACTAATACAGTTTGCTAAATATTTATGAGCATGACTGAGCAATGTATGCTGAGACTATTCTTATCTTTTCAAGAAACGATCCCGTAGTTTTTCAGAGTTACTGTGGTAGACTGAATGATGGCCGTCAAAAAGATGCAGGTCCTAATTCATGAAACTGTGACTGTTTCTTTAGATGGCAAAAGAGCCTTTGCAAACGGAATGAAGTTTAGGGTCTTGAGATGAAGAGATTGTCTTGAATTATCCAGTGGGGCCCGAAATGCATTCAAAAGTGTCTTTAGTACAGAGAGGCAGAGAGAACTGGATGCCATAGCAGAATGCAATGGGGCCACTGAAACAATGTGCTACACTGCTGCTTTTGAAGATGGAAAAATCTACATTCACATGTCTCTCCAAATTTTGGGGTAATAGTTTGTTCTGTGACCTCAATTCTAGTATTTTCACAAGAGAGTCCATTGATTTTCACTTTATTCAGCATTTTTTTTTTCTGTGAGAGTAAGAAGTGATGATTTCAATTTTTTGTTTGTGAAGCTAAAATTGAAAATTTTAACTAGCAACTTAAAATACTTTCAAAAACAACTGTAATTTTGCTGTCTTAAAAAAGGCTTAAATCTCAATAATAACCTATAATTAACCCTAGATTTCCTCTACTTTGTTTTCCAGGTGCCATCATTTGTGCAAATTATATAAACCTCATTCTAAAGTCTGTGTTTATCATGGCAAGCCTATGTAAAATTATTACCAAAATATTACTTGGGGTGATTTTATCTTTTTGAAATATTGGTTATACTGTATATACTATTTAAGTATCTACTTTTTGTCTCAATAGTCTACCACTAAGATATATTCCTTTGTTATATATTCATTTTCAACTTCTATACAATACTTTTTATGTCACTTTACCACACTTTTATCATTCTCTCTTCCATTAATAAATATTTGGGTGGTTTTCAATTTCTATTTTCATGGATACTATGATTAACTTTGTCATGTGTGTCTCCCGTATATCAAGTATTTTTCTTCTTTCTTTTCTTCTTCTAACTAAAGACCTGGGATCAATAGAAAGGAATGCCTGAGTTACAATAGGGGGTTGAGGAGACCAGTGATTTATCATTCAGATGAAGCCTCCGGGGAGTAGGCTTCAAAGAGAATAGATTGTAAATGTTTCTTATTAGACTTACCAAGTCTGCTGTATCAGTCTCAAGGTCTGTTTTTACCTTAAGAGTAATGACACATGTCTAACTCCCCTTCCCATCATGGCCTGAACTAGTTTTTCAGGTTATCTTTGGAATCCCCTAGGCCTACAGGAGGGGTCCATTCAGATGGTTTGGGGCCTTAGAATTTTATTTTTGGTTTATAGCTATCCCTGTGCCAGTATCTTCAAATCCATAGAGCTTCAGAATGACTTGTATTTCATAGTTCAAATATTATTTCCCTGCTCTCTTCTTCAGAAAATTACAGGTCAACCTTGGTCCTTTTATTCTTCTTGAAAATTATGTAATGACCTTATTAAGTTGTACAGAATAAAATGTCAGGAGTTGGATTTTATTTTAAATATATATGTATATCAATTTGAGGACATTTAACCTGTTACTGTTTTTAAGTAAGGCTTGTGTCATATTTCTAAAAATAGTTTACAATTTTCTCTGGAGAGATCTTCAATATCTTCTGTAGGATTTGTCTTAAATACTTGATATCCTTTGATATTTTCACTTTATGCTCTCAAGTTGTTTGGTAATGGTATATATAAATAGAAATGATTTTTAAAATACATCTTGTAACTACTCACCAAAATAAGCTTTCCTATAATATTTATCACATTAGTTTTCTATCACATTTCATAAAAATAAATTTTATTTCACCTTTGTATTTTTTATTTTTGAAAATAAAACTATTAAAGAACTTCAATGGATTAATACATAGAAAAAAAGGCTGTAAAAATCTTGGTCTCATTTTTTATTTAAAAAGGAATTTTTCTGACATTTTCTAAAATCAATCAACTTTAGAAAATTGTCACTGTTTTAAAAAGTATGTGTCAACTTTCCTATTTTGTTTTTTATACTTAATTTTTCAAGAGTCTTTACAGAGTGGGCAATGAGTTTTATTTCCTACATTTTATTTTTGTATGTATTGAGTCATCGTATTTATTAGTCATTTAATCAGAAAATGCTTTAAATTTTATTCGTGGATTATTTTAAGTAAATTGAACCATCTGTGTGTACCAGGTATAATCTAATTTGACATGATGTATTCTCTTCATACACCTTTGGGATTGTCTAATGAATCTTTCCCTCCTGTATTCAGAGTGTTCAATGCGTGGCAAATTTTATAAGGACTAATATTTGTCAAAATTATTTTTATTGAATTATTGAAAAACCACTGAAGCATAATATTGCTTATAGTATTCTTATTGAAATATATGTTATAAAATGTGAATTTGTTTTTTATATGAAATCTAATTGCTTTTAAAATTTTAATTATTATTTTTGCATTTTAAACTTTAATTTTGCTAGGATATGTTTTCATAACAGTTGTTCCTTAACTCTCCTCTTTAGGACCAAATGGATCTTTCACTCTTGGTTCTTTCATTTTCAACTCTGGGAAATGCGTTTCTACTGTTATTTAAAATATTTTTCTACTCTTTTGTTCTGTCTTTCTGAGACTTTGGTTATCTACCTGATTGCACATCTATTTCTATCCTACAATTATTTTTGAGCAAAATATTTACCCATGTCTTTAGAAATATGGTGTGCCAATTTGTAAAAGCTTGAGTTACCCAAATCCTTCCTTACGTCTCAAAGATGTTTTTATCTAAATTAAAACACAATGACCTATCTGTTCTAATTAGTCTTCTTTGTGTAGTATATAATTTGCAATTTTATTTCACCTGCAAGCCATTTTACTGCTCTGATATCTAGTTATTTTGTTTCCTGTTCCCCTGAAAATACCTTCTGCCCTACTAGTAAAATTTGCTTTTGGAGGTGTTAAAACGCAGAGCACAGTTTTCATCTGATCATGTGGCATTAAGTGGACAGGAGAAAATAAAGCTCAGGTTAGAGAGCCACAGTTGACCTCCAGCCTTATGCAGAAGCTTAATGAAGCAGCAAGCGGTTCTGTGCTAAGATTTGTCTTTGGAACCCTATATAGCAATAGCCCTGGAAAGGATTATCCTGCGCAGACAGGTTGTCCATTTCCATTTTCTTTTATAGGACTTCGGTGCTGTCCAGATATATATATTTTTTGTAAGATTGGTGGTGGTAAACCTACTTCAGGGTGTGACTCTTCCAATGAAATGTATGAAGAAGTACACAGCCTCCCTGGGAGCCCCCACCCCCAGCCCCTGTGTGTCTGTCACCACTGTACCTGCCCCTACATGTTCAAGCTTTCGCAGTATATCTACAATTTAAAACAAATTTCCGATGGCCAGGAGTTTTCAGATCATTTGTTTTAAATGTTAGTTCATCATATGTCCCTCTCTCTTTGCTTTTACAGACTTGATTTTGGGAAGAAAGATAGCAGCATTGATTATTTTTTAAATCATATTAGGCATGAAATTCTTATAATAGCTTTCTTTTTTTCTTATTTTTTAAATTAATAATTTACAATAATAAAAAGCTTCCTAATCTGTCTTACGTATTGTTTTTACACCTATTTTCCAACAAGGAAAAAATAAATAGGCTAAATAAATAAGTAAATGAAAATTAAACAAATAAATAAAAGTGAAGTCCTGAATGTTTCATTAATCTCATGGTTATATTACCTGCCAATAACAGCTGTAAAATTAGTGGCATGCTTTCTTACTATTTTTTCTTCCTATCTTCCTTTCTTTACTCTTTACCTAATAGAGACCTACATCATAGAGAAATGTACATTTTATTCATCTTAGAGAACTGAAACATTTTGGTAAAAAATGTCTTTGTACTCTTACATAAAAATTTTTCAAATTTTGTTTCTTCTTAAAGAGTAATGTATTTTGATAAGAAATATTGAACTTCGTAAGAAACAAAATATAATTATATTTACATAAAACTAATGAGTAAAATGCAATGATTCCTTTTTATAATTATATTTCTTGGAATAGCATAAGGAGCAGCTTCCATTTGTCAATATCAAACTTTATCAGACCTACAGGACATGCATCGGGCCGTACTGATACTATGGATTTTAAATTTTAACCTCATTGAAAAATTTGAATTTGTAGCAAAAATAATGAAACTGTATATTTTTACTATGGTAGTTTAATTTTGCTCTTGTCACAAATCATGTAGACCATTCTTACGTCTTTTAACTCATTAACTTGCTTTGACTAAATTTTTCTAAATCAAAATCATTATAGCTGAAGTGCTTCTATTAGAGATAGAAGCTTGAAGCAAAGAAGTTGGAGTCGAAAGTAAATAATTTATTTGATGTTTGAATTAGAAATAAACTCTTTTTCTCCAAATTTAGACAATTAATCACGAAACTACACTGTCAAACTCTAAAACATCTTTATGACAGATTGTATACAGTTTAAACGATATGTGCTATAACAATGCTGTTTATCCATTAGAAATTTAGCACTGTCCAGATATTACTGTTTTTTTAAATTAAGAGATATCTAAAATTCGATGATTAAAAATAAATATTTAGATACACATTAATAGGAGCTGTTTATTATAATTATATCAACTAACAAAAACTCTAAGCTATTGTACTTTAAATTTACATAAAACAAAGTAAAGTATATTATGTTACTATCGAACTCCATTCTGGAATGAAGTAAAAAAAAAAACTTGAGGGCACAAAAAATGATGTAACTCTCACACAAGGTTTATCAGAAACTAGGTACATATGCAAAATGTAATAAATTTTATAAAAACGTTAAAGTGACTTCACAAATGTTTATAGGTAAAATGTCATCTGATTAATATGTATCAATGATATTTCAATAGAATAGTGTATACATTTAAATACATACAATGGCATAGGCTACACATAGAAAGCAAAGCTGTGAATAACTACTAATAACCACTCTAATAACACAAAATATGTTTTATAGGTTTCACTTTACTCCTTAAAAATTAAAATTTATATCCTAATTGCTCAGGCAACTTAAGATCTTGAAAATGCCACCTTACGTTAAAATATGCATTTTACACATTTTCTTATAAGCTGAGATAATAATTATATGGTAAATAGTGAGCACCAGAAAAAAGATAAAATTACCTTTGATTTAGTTTTATAGAAAGAACTGCATACATGCATACACCATATTCATATTTAATGTGAAGCTCTCTGTTGCACCTCTTTACTACAAATTACTTCAGGTAATTTGTGAGAACACCTGCAGATCTTGAACAATGAAATTATCAGCTATCTGCTTTAAAAAGGCTTTCAACTACCAGCTCTGAAGTGCTAGTTGTTCATTTGCCAATTATATGGTATTCACAGTTCCGTATATTCAAAGACACTATATCCCTCTATTATAGAATTACCTCAATTAGAAGGTATGAGCTGAATTAAAATATCTTTATCATTTAAGTCCAAATTTACTGTCTTTTAAGAGATTATTTTCATTTGTCTCCTTTAAAATTTAATTTAGCTGGCAGTTCCAAGATGGCCAAATAGGACCAGCTCCAATGTACAGCTCCCAGCATGAGCGGTGCAGTAGACAGGTGATTTCTGCATTTCCAACTGAGGTACCGGGTTCATCTCACTGGGGCTTGTCAGACAGTGGGTGCAGGACAGTGGGTGCAGCACACTGAGCATGAGCCGAAGCAGGGCGAGGCATTGCCTCACCTGGGAAGCACAAGGGGTCAGAGAATTCCCTTTCCTAGCCAAGGGAAGCTGTGACAGATGATACCTGGAAAATCAGGCCACTCCCACCCTAATAGTGTGATTTTCCAACAGTCTGAGCAAACAGCACACCAGAAGATTATATCGCATGCCTGGCTCAGATGGTCCCATGCCCACGGAGCCTCGCTCATTGCTAGCACAGCAGTCTGAGATCCAACTGCAAGGCGGCAGCAAGGCTGGGGGAGGGGCGCCCACTGTTGCTAAGGCTTGAGTAGGTAAACAAATTGGCCAGGAAGCTCTAACTGGGTGGAGCCCACCGCAGCTCAAGGAGGCCTGCCTGACTCTGTAGACTCCACCTCTAGGGAAAGGGCACAGCCAAACAAAAGGCAGAAGAAACCTCTGCAGACTTAAATGTCCCTGTCTGACAGCTTTGAAGAGAGTAGTGGCTCTCCCAGCATGGAGTTTGAGATCTGAGAACGGACAGACTGCCTCCTCAAGTGGGTCCCTGACCCCCGAGTAGCCTAAGTGGGAGGCACCCCCCAGTAGGGGCAAACTGACACCTCACACCGCCAGGTACCCCTCTGAGATGAAGCTTCCAGAAGAACGATCAGGTAGCAACATTTGCTATTCAGCAATATTCACTGTTCTGCAGCCTCCGCTGCTGATACTCTGGCAAACAGGGTCTGGAGTGGACCTCCAGCAAACTCCAGCAGACCTGCAGCTGAGGGTCCTGACTGTTAGAAGGAAAACTAACAAACAGAAAGGACATCCAAACCAAAACCCCATCTGTATGTCACCATCATCAAAGACCAAAGGTAGATAAAACCACAAAGATGGGGAAAAAACAGAGCAGAAAAGCTGAAAATTCTAAAACTTAGAGTGCCTCTCCCCCTCCAAAGGAACACAACTCCTCGCCAGCAATGGAACAAAGCTAGATGGAGAATGACAAGTTGAGAGAAGAAGGCTTCAGATGATCAAACTTCTCTGAGCTAAAGGAGGAAGGTTGAACCCATTGCAAAGAAGGTTAAACCTTGAAAAAGGATTAGATGAATGGCTAACTAGAATAACCAGTGTAGAGAAGTCCTTAAATGACCTGATGGGGCTGAAAACCATGGCATGAGAACTATGTGACACATGCACAAGCTTCAGTAGCCAATTCGATCAACTGGAAGAAAGGGTATCAGTGATTGAAGATCAAATGAATGAAATGAAGCAAGAAGACAAGTTTAGAGAAAAAAGAGTATAAAGAAATGAACAAAGCCTCCAAGAAATATGGGACTATGTGGAAAGACCAAATCTACATCTGATTGGTGTGCCTGAAAGTGACAGGGAGAATGGAACCAAGTTGGAAAACACTTTGCAGGATATTATCCAGGAGAACTTCCCCAACCTAGCAAGGCAGGCCAACATTCAAATTCAGGAAATATAGGGAACACCACAGAGATACTCCTTGAGAAGAGTAACTCCAAGACACATAATTGTCAGATTCACCAAAGTTGAAATGAAGGAAAAAATGTTAAGGGCAACCAGAGGGAAATGTCAGGTTACCCACAAAGGGAAGCCCATCAGAATAACAGCGGATCTCTCAGCAGAAACTCTACAAGCCAGAAGAGAGCGGGGGCCAATATTCAACATTCTTAAAGAAAAGAATTTTAAACCCAGAATTTCATATCCAGCCACACTAAGCTTCATAAGTGAAGGATAAATAAAATCCTTTACAGACAAGCAAATACTAAGAGATTTTGTCACCACCAGGCCTGCCCTACAAGAGCTCCTGAAGGAAGCACTAAACATGGAAAGGAACAACCAGTACCAGCCACTGCAAAAACATGCCAAATTGTAAAGACCATTGATGCTGGTAAGAAACTGCATCAACTAACGAGCAAAATAACCAGCTAACATCATAATGACAGGATCAAATTCACACATAACAATATTAACCTGAAATGTAAATAGGCTAAGTACACCAATTAAAAGACACAGACTGGCAAATTGGATCAAGAGTCAAGAACCATCAGTGTGCTGTATTCAGGAGACCTATCTCATGTGCAGAGACACACATAGGCTCAAAATAAAGGGATGGAGGAAGATCTACCAAGTAAATGGAAAACAAAAAAAGGCAGGGGTTGCAATCCTAGTCTCTGATAAAACAGACTTTAAACCAACAAAGGTCAAAAGAGACAAAGAAAGCCATTACATAATGGTAAAGGGATCAATTCAACAAGAAGAGCTAACTATCCTAAATGTATATGCACCCAATACAGGCACACCCAGATTCATAAAGCAAGTCCTTAGAGACCTAGAAAAAGACTTAGACTCCCACACAATTATAATGGGAGAGTTTAACACTCCACTGTCAACATTAGACACATCAATGAGACAGAAAGTTAATAAGGATATCCAGGAATTGAACTCAACTCTGCACCAAGCTGACCTAATAGACATCTACAGAACTCTCCACCCCAAATCAACAGAATGTACATTCTTCTCAGCACCACATTGCACTTATTTCAAAACTGACCACATAGTTGGAAGTAAAACACTCCTCAGCAAATGTAAAAGAACAGAAATTATAACAAACTGTCTCTCAGACCACACTGCAATCAAACTAGAACTCAGGATTAAGAAACTCACTCAAAACTGCTCAACTCTGTGGAAACTGAACAACCTACTCCTGAATGACTACTGGGTATATAACGAAATGAAGGCAGAAATAAAGATGTTCTTTGAAACCAATGAGAACAAAGATACAACATACAGGAATCTCTGGGACACATTTAAAGCAGTGTGTAGAGGGAAATTTATAGCACTAAATGCCCACAAGAGAAAGCAGGAAAGATCTAAAATTGACACCGTAACACCACAATTAAAAGAACTAGAGAAGCAAAAGCAAACACATTCAAAAGCTAACAGAAGGCAAGAAATAACTAAGATCAGAGCAGAACTGAAGGAGCTAGAGACACACACAAAAAAAACCTTCAAAAAATCAGTTAATCCAAGAACTGTTTTTTTGAAAAGATCAACAAAATTGATAGACTGCTAACAAGACTAATAAAGAAGAAAAGAGAGAAGAATCAAATAGATTCAATAAAAAATGATAAAGGGGATATCACCACCAATCCCACAGAAATATAAACTACCATCAGAAAATACTATAAACACCTTTATGCAAATAAACTAGAAAATCTAGAAGAAATGGATAAATTCCTGGACACATACACCCTCCCAAGACTAAACCAGGAATAAGTTGAATCCCTGAATAGACCAATAACAAGCTCTGAAATTGAGGCAATAATTAATAGCCTACCAACCAAAAAAAGTCCAGGACCAGACGGATTCACAGCCAAATTCTACCAGAGGTACAAGGAGGAGCTGGTACCATCCCTTCTGAAACTATTCCAATCAATAGAAAAAGAGGGAATCCTCCCTTACTCATTTTATGAGGCCAACATCATCCTGATACCAAAGCCTGGCAGAGACACAACAAAAAAAGAGAATTTTAGACCAATATCCCTGATGAACATCAATGCAGAAATCCTCAATACAATACTGGCAAACCAAATCCAGCAGCACATCAAAAAGCTTATCCACCATGATCAAGTGGGCTTCATCCCTGGGATGCAAGGCTAGTTCAACACACACAAATCAATAAACATAATCCAGCATATAAACAAAGCAAAAGACAAAAACCACATGATTATCTCAATAGATGCAGTAAAGTCCTTTGACAAAATTCAACAGCCCTTCATGCTAAAAACTCTCAATAAATTCAGTATTGATGGGGCATATCTCAAAATAATAAGAGTTATTTATGACAAACCCATGGCCAATATCATACTGAATGGGCAAAAACTGGAAGCATTCCTTTTGAAAACTGGCACAAGACAGGGATGCCCTCTCTCACCACTCCTATTCAACATAGTGTTGGAAGTTCTGGCCAGGGCAATCAGGCAAGAGAAAGAAATAAAGGATGTTCAGTTAGGAAAAGAGGAAGTCAGATTGTCCCTGTTTGCAGATGACATGATTGTATATTTAGAAAGCCCCATCGTCTCAGCCCAAAATCTCCTGAAGCTGATAAGCAACTTCAGCATAGTCTCCAGATACAAAATTAATGTGCAAAAATCACAAGCATTCTTACACACCAGTAACAGACAAAAGACAGCCAAATCATGAGTGAACTCCCATTCTCAATTAGACCAATATTCTCTTCAAAGAGAATAAAATACCTAGGAATCCAACTTACAAGGGATGTGAAGGACCTCTTCAAGAACTACAAACCACTGCTCAACGAAATAAAAGAGGACACAAACAAATGGAAGAACATTCCATGCTCATAGATAGGAAGAATCAATATCCTGAAAATGGCCATACCTGCCCAAGGTAATTTATAAATTCAATGCCATCCCCATCAAGCTACCAATGACTTTCTTCACAGAATTGGAAAAAACTACTTTAAAGTTCATATAGAACCAAAAAAGAGCCCGCATTGCCAAGACACAAAGCTGGAGGCATCACACTACCTGACTTCAAACTATACTACAAGGCTACAGTATCCAAAACAACATTTTACTGGTGCCAAAACAGAGATATAGACCAATGGAACAGAACAGAGTCCTCAGAAATAATACTACACATCTACAGCCATCTAATCTTTGACAAATCTGACAAAAACAAGAAATGGAGAAAGGATTCCCTATTTAATAAATGGTGCTGGGAAAATTGGCTAGCCATAAGTAGAAAGCTGAAACTGGATCCTTTCCTTACTCCTTATACGAAAATTAATTCAAGATGGATTAGAGACTTAAATGTTAGACCTAAAACCATAAAAACCCTAGAAGAAAACCTAGGTAATACCATTCAGGACATAGGCATGGGCAAGGACTTCATGTCTAAAACACCAAAAGCAATGGCAACAAAAGCCAAAATTGACAAATGGGGTCTAATTAAACTAAAGAACTTCTGCACAGTGAAAGAAACTATCATCAGAGTGAACAGGCAACCTACAGAATGGGAGAAAACTTTTGAAATCTACTCATCTGACAAATGGCTATTATCCAGAATCTACAAAGAACTGAAACAAATTTACAAGAAAAAAGCAAACAATCCTATTAAAAAGTGGGCGAAGGATATGAGCAGACACTTCTCAAAAGAGGACATTCATACAGCCAACAGATATGTGAAAAAATGCTCATCATCACTTGCCATCAGAGAAATGCAAATCAAAACCACAGTGAGATACCATCTCACACCAGTTAGAATGGCGATCATTAAAAAAGTCAGGAAACAACAGGTGCTGGAGAGGATGTGGAGAAATAGGAACACTTTTACACTGTTGGTGGGACTGTAAACTAGTTCAACCATTGTGGAAAACAGTGTGGCAATTCCTCAAGGATCTAGAACTAGAAATACCATTTGACCCAGCTATCCCATTACTGGGTATATACCCAAAGGATTATAAATCATGCTGCTATAAAGACACATGCACACGTATGTTTATTGCAGCACTATTCACAATAGCGAAGACTTGGAATCAACCCAAATGTCCATCAGTGACAGACTGGATTAAGAAAATGTGGCACATAAACACCATAGAATACTATGCAGCCATAAAAAAGGATGAGTTCATGTCCTTTGTAAGGACATGGATGCAGCTGGATACCATCATTCTCGGCAAACTATCGCAAGAACAGAAAACCAAACACCGCATGTTCTCACTCATAGGTGGGAATTGAACAATGAGATCACTTGGACACAGGAAGGGGAACATCACACACTGGGGCCTATTTTGGTGAGGGGGGAGGAGGAAGGGATAGTATTAGGAGATACACCTAATGTAAATGATGAGTTAATGGGTGCAGCACACCAACATGGCACATGTATACATATGTAACAAACCTGCACGTTATGCACATGTACCCTAGAACTTAAAGTATAATAAAAAATAAATAAATCAATAAATAAAATTTACTTTAGCCAATTGGAGAATGAAATCAATGACAGAAGTCATTTATTGCCATTAATTGTCATTTGTAAATGTCTTGTAAAGTGGAGAACATTATCTAGGTATATATACACATAAGAATTGCATAGAGATATACAAATATATATATGAGAAATCTTTTTATAATAGAAAGATATATATTTTAGGTATGGACTTAATTAAAATTAGGTAGATTTTTCCTTATTAAAATATACTTTAAAAATTAACTAATAGTATAAATGAACCAAAAGCAATTATTCTATGCTGCCTGCTAACTGCAATTATCATTGCCAATGTAGTACAAGAAATATGTAATATTTTTTCAAAATATAATCCATATAGTTTTATAATAATTAAAATATATGGTTTTTGTAAGTCAAGTGCTCTATGGGTTTAAACTTTACATAAATATGGCTAAGTCTGGAGTCAGATTAGTCTTTGATCCTGATAGCAGATATGTACATTTAATATGTGCACTTGTCCAGATTACAGAAGTTTTTCCCAATCAATGGACATCTGTAAGACTAAAAATGTTAGATTATAGAATTGTCCTCAATGACACATTTTATTTATTGGAAAATAATATTTTTATCTCTGCCCCATTTTAAGCTCTTTCATAGTAACATTTGCCCCCAATGGGCTTTTGGGACCACTGTAACTAAAGAAGACAATCTATCAATCTGATATGTCCTTTAAAAATTATTCATTTAATAGTGTTTGGAGATTATAATAACACAATGTATTCAATTTCACAGAATATGAAATTCAAAGCCCAAAACTGTAAGTCACCTGGCTGTCACTCTTGAGATTCTATGATATTTTCAACACAAAGAGAGCAGGCTCTTTTCACTCTCTGCTAGATAAACACAGAAACTATTTTTTTAGCATCAACTTTTACCTGCTAAATCCAACATGCCTATTGTAATCATCAACTAATAGGTAAGCATATTCTCTGCCATGTGAGAGTTTTATACGTTCTTTTGCTACATATTTCACCAATACCAACTCTTAGGGATTATTTCTTTAAGTCAACTGTACTTTTAAGTTTTAACCTCTTCACTCAACCCTCTTTCTTTGCCTTAGTTAAAATATGGCCATCCCCTAGAAAGACAGCTTCCCTTGTAGCACTCTGAACAAAAGAGATGCTCCTTTATCATATGCCATGTAACTATCTCCAAAGCTATCTTGTATATATTTTGCACTGGACAATCCTCTGGGCACCACAGCAGCACTGAATGTATTCTTTCATTGGTTCCTGTCATTCAGCTAAACTATTACACTCAATTCATTATCCTAACATCTATAATACTTAGATACACAAATAAATATATTGGATTCTTCCTACTTTATACATTTTTCATGTCACAGTATCTTAAAAAAATCATTTCATATATCACAATGCTTATGAGCAATACTTATTAATAATATTTTATCTGTCTGCCTTCATTAGAGATGTACTTTAATAAAAAATATTTGTGGCCGGGCGCGGTGGCTCAAGCCTGTAATCCCAGCACTTTGGGAGGCCGAGACGGGCGGATCACGAGGTCAGGAGATCGAGAACATCCTGGGTAACACGGTGAAACCCGGTCTCTACTAAAGAATACAAAAAAACTAGCCGGGGCGAGGTGGCGGGTGCCTGTAGTCCCCGCTACTCGGGAGGCTGAGGCAGGAGAATGGCGTAAACCTGGGAGGAGGAGCTTGCAGTGAGCTGAGATCTGGCCACTGCACTCCAGCCCGGGGGACAGAGTGAGACTCTGTCTCAAAAAAAAAAAAAAAAGGAAAGAAAAATTTGTAAAGGGCAAAACAGATTACACATTTGAATTAACAATTCCTGATTATCTTTGGCTTAATCTTGCCTTGATGATGTAGTTATTCATATTGATGGGTAGAGTGAGGGTTATTGTAATTATGTGTTTTACAAAGGCATTCTTATTTCTGTATTCTCTCGAGATGTTAAGGCTGGATTAAGAATCTCAGAGCACACACATAGGTCATCAATAATCTCTAAAACATACCTCAGTAAACTAAAGGAACCATGTCAAAATATGTTTCCTGAAACAGTTTGATAATTTCGAAAACACTTTTCTACACTTAACGCAATTGTTAAAAAATCTTTCTACATCTTTTCAAGTGTGAATTACCTCGCATCAGAGTAACGTAAACAGAGGAACATTAGGTTTTTGGATTTTTTGTTTTTGTTTTTCTTACAGCTTTTAATATTAATCTACCAGATTCAATATAAAAGATTGATTCTAACTGAAATGACTATATGTTTCAAAGAAGAAGGAAAATATTTCTCCATGAGTCCATGTATGACTTACACTTCTATTGCATTGTACAAATAAATTTATAGAAATGAGAGGTTCAATATTTTGGAGGCTAGGAGGCAAAGATTTACTACACTGTTCTATGATCTTTAATGCTAGCATTTATAAAATAAACTCACTAATTCCTTGTATGTTTATCATTTCATGGAGCATTTGAAAAAATGATATTCTGTTAAATGCATTGGATTTAAAAACATTTTATGAGGTAAAAAATAAATGTGTACATTATGTCTTAATATAAAACTCATATTAATTAAATATAGGCAGCAGTTTATTAAAAAGTTTAAATGCTTAATTACTTCAAAACATTAAAATCCAAAAACTGGTTTGCTTTATCTTTCTTTTTTTTTTAAATTAAATTTCCCCCTTCTGTTGGTTTATGTTAGTTCTTGTATGTCTTCAAATTGACTCTTACAATTCATTTTACTGGAAAAAAATCAATAAAAATGTTGCATGCAATAAAGAAGAAAATTATTAGAAAAAATTAATCTTGACTTTCACCTTTTCAATACTAATTTTAATATTCATATTGAATTTTAATTATTTGTTACCCTTGTTAAAATTTTCTAGTGTACTTACCTTTAAATTGTGCAGAAAGCACTTATCTTATTACAAATTTAAAATAATTACAATAAGCAGTATTTGTTTATATTGAATTTCTAACTTTTTATTCTTTCAAACTGTCTATGGTTTATCAAGTGCTACTTTTACTAAAGAGAAGTGACTCTTCTTAATGATGTCATTAGTGGTATATATATAATACAAATCACCTGTTAATTTAGTAGTGTAAAATGTGGCTTCTAAGGAATTGCGTTTTAGTAATGACCTTCCTGCAAACTTTCTGTAAATGTTATCAGTATTTGTAGATATAAATACTTTCTAAAAAAACTAAATGTTGATCTCTGTCGGGAATAAAACACTGAATCAAAAGGATCTACACTGCCATCTTCTGTCATGTATGGTATCAGATAAATATCTCAAAGTAAAATGACTAAAAAAAATTATGTTAAATACATTAACTTCCCTCAAACAATTTCTCAGTGATTTGTTATATATGTTTACCCTTGATTTATACAAATTCACATAATGTTTAGCTACTAATGATGAGTTTATAACCATGTAAGTTTATAACCATGAAGCCCTGTAAGACCTTTCCCATATTAACAATAAACCAAACTGTACTTCTTTAAATAAATGAAGATTTTCAAAAAGGATAAACAGACTATTTTATAGTGCATTCTGCCTTGAAATCCTTCCAGTCCATTATCTCCAGCGGAATGATGATGCATTACATCAGTAGCCATTCCTTGAACCAGTTTATCTTATCTGGTGGACTTAAGCTGTTGATTATTATGCATTCATTTGGGAGAGAAGAATGTAGTTACATTTTTAAAAAGAAAGATATTAAATTTAAGAATTTAAGTTAATGGAGAAGACACGAAGACAAATTCTGTAGGACATCTATCAGAAACAGAAAACTGAAAAGTAAAGACAAGATTTCGATTGACATGGATTGTATTGCTGTAGTACTGAATCCATCCTTAACTCTCTATTCCCCACTTTAACAAGTCCTCTTTAGAAACGGGTCTTCCCCACCACACCAGGCTGCAAAGTCAAGTCTTGTTTAAGTGACTGCCCGTGAGAATATTTATTCTACAATATTGAAAAATACCAAATGGGAAAGCATTTAGAAGACATATTTGAGGCTCTGTCAAAATATCCTATTATCTTTATTTCTCACAATACCTTCAATTGAGAAGAATCTGACATTAATTGATCTTGTGACATGCTGAAAATTTTATATTTAATACATTTAAACATGAATTAAGCTTTTATAGTTCATTTAAACAACTATAAATTTTCTTTGAAAAATATATACCATATTAATAACTGTTAGCTATAGAAAAGTAAACTTTAACATTATAGTGACCAAAATAAAAGTTTTACTGAGATGGAATCTAAAATAGGATAAGCATATAGCAGCGCTAGGTGGCAGATTATCCAGTGGTTTCAACATCTTCTAAGTAACGATTCTTATTGTTAGCATAGCACATAGAAAGAAGTGAAAAAATGTTTTCCAGATAAAATCATTATCTTTATCTACCATAATCTGTAGCATCACAAGACTACATAGAACTTAAAAGTGTCTATGATTTGTTATTTATATATGTCTGAGAACAAGGTATTTTTGGTCTGATTTCTCCCATTTCTGTATCACATATATTGTAGAAAAAATAGATAATCTTTAGAGCCATAATCATCACCAAATGTTCTTCTCACTTCTGATTAAACCTTCATTTTTGACACAAATTAGTGAAATAGGTTAATAGAAGGATATGCGTCACTATTGATATCACTATAGATAATTTTATATATTTGGAAAGCCAAAGAACAATTCTAGAAGACATAAATAAATGAAAAACCTATGTTCAGGAAAATATATAAATTATGTCAAAAGATAATTTCCCACTGAGTTTTAAAATTAGATTAATTTAGACACAATTATGATGACCTTGCAAAGGTGTATTAACCTTTCTGATCTTTGATTTTTTTATGCTATAAAATCATAGGATTGTTTGGTAAAATCTAAATAAGTTGATATATAGCAGATACTGAAAATTAAAGAGTAATAGAGGTAGGAAAACAAATAAAGGTAGAGATAGAAGAAAAAAGGAAGAAAAAAATTAAGAGAGACAGAGACTGAATTAAAATAAGGACTTGCAAACAGAGTTTCAGGACAATACCCCAGTTGCTAATAGGCAGTTTTGGGTTAATAGAAATGTAAGAGGTTCTGGACAACCAAGAACAGAGGGAAAGAGGCAGAGCACTCTTTGGAGAAAAGTTCTTGGATTTGTCCAGATTGTGAGACCATGATTCTTATTCATTGGCCCACGAGCTCTCAGTGCACGATACCCTGCTCTGAGAAGGAGGTGAGACAGTAGTAGGGTCAGTTGAGGCGAGGTTAAAGCAGCAGAGATATCTACTGGGAAAGCAAGCCAGTCGGCTAGTGCACTACAGAACGTGGAATCCAAGGAGGAGGGATTCCTGGAATTTGGGGTTCCTTGTGCAAAGGCCATCATTGCCAAACTTTGCTCTAGGTGGTAGTTGAAAATCAAAATGTACAGGGCTTCAGTTTTGATAACAGAGTTTAACAAGAGAATCAAAGCCCAGAATACATGCAAAATAAGATATTACTCAGCTGATCCCAGGTTCATGCTACAAATATTGTCCCCACTGTGGTGCAAAAAAAAAAAAAAAAAAAAAAAAGGTTTGAATTTTTCTTAACCTCATAGTGTCAGTGTCAAGGTTATGTTATTGTTTAGACAACATAACTGGTAAGCTACTATAGTGGCCCTAAATTTAAAATGATCTTACTGTTTATGTGAAATAGTGAGAAAAAAATTAAAAATTTCTCGTTGATTTTCTAATATGTACAGTCACACTGTTTAGAAGCTGAAAGCTATAGATGCTTGTTGTGAGAAGATTAAATGCCCTTAGAGTCCAATCTCCAGAACAAATTGACCCTAAGTCCCCATTGACATTTTATATATGTACATGTATTGAACTTGAGACCATTGTACTGATTGGTTTTAATGAACACATCCATTATTTTGGCAGGATTTTTCTCCTATGTATCCATATTTGCCTCCTGCTTAATGATTTTTATTCAATAGCAAACTATTGAATTTTTGCTATTGAAGATACACACATTTGAATACAGACAAATGAATATTATATGGGCAATATTTTTCTTTAAAAAATAATTTTTTCTAACAGACCTTGTTGGAGACACAGCTTTTATCAAAACCAGAACATAACAATGTACATATACATTTTCAAAAATATAAAGTTGTTTTATGCAAGCCTGATAATGAGCTTAGATAAAAATAAATGTTTTATTATAATAAAATCTGAAATTTTTAAATTAAATATGTAATTGCAAGCTTGCTTTAAATAAGTTTATTACTAATTATGGCTAATTAATATTTAGCATAAAACCAGTATAACTAGTTTTAATCCTTCTCATCATAGTGCTAGCTTTTGTTCTTGTACATATAAATTTAATTGATTGTTTATAATCTTTTACTCTCAATATAATAAAAGAAGGAAAAGCACATTTACATTATTATTGACAAAACATTTTAAAATGAATTAAACCTGGATTTGTTGTTTTCTTTATAACCCAAAGATGGAATCCAATGTCCCATAAAAATAATGTATATGTACACATATACTGAATGTTCATTCATTAAAAGATTATGTTATAATCCATGTTAATCATGAAAACAAAAGGTAGATATATTTTGAAGTAGTTCACAAAATTCATTTTCTGAAAATCTTACCATTCATCATAGACTTTTAGCCATTCATTATTTGGGCTCTCCTAGTAACTCAATCTAAGTAAAGTATTGAGTGCTCCCCTTTTCAGACTCTATGACAGAACATGACCTAAAATATTGTTTGATGAAATAAATTTAATGCAAGAAAAATTATGAAATATTTGTCATAGCCGGGTGCGGTGGCTCATGTCTGTAATCCCAGCACTTTGGGAGGCTGAGGCAGGCAGATCACGAGGTCAGGAGATCAAGACCATCCTGTCTAACACGGTGAAACCCGTCACTACTAAAAATACAAAAAGTTAGCCAGGCGTGGTGGTGCGAGCCTGTAGTCCCAGCTACTCGGGAGGCTGAGGCAGGAGAATGGTGGGAACCCGGGAGGCGGAGCTTGCAGTGAGCAGGGATGGCACCTCTGCACTCCAGCCTGGGCGACAGAGCAAGACTCCGTCGAAAGAAAGGAAAGGAAAGGAAAGGAAAGGAGAAGGGAAGGTGAAGGGAAGGTGAAGGGAAGGTGAAAGGAAGGGAAGGGAGAAAATCCCAGAAAAATCATCTAAAGGAGACTCAAACTCAGCTTCAAGGATGTTTGTCCACATAGGATGTGCTGACATCTGTAATCTGAGTCTCCCTTATCAATATTCCATAAAGTTCAGGCAAATCTAACATATCATTAAAAGATGCAGAATGTTATGGATGTAATACTAGGGTAAAACACTTAAAAACAGGGGATGAATTAAAGTTTACATGGCTAAAATAGTGTTCTGTTTCCTTGTATCCCTTCTTTATGTTCAATATTATTTTTAAAAATATGTAAAGAAAACATAATTTCAGAATATGGTCTTAATTTCTCACTCCAAGTTCACTGAAATCTGAGACCAGATGGTAATCCACACGTTTACATGTGAACAAAGTTTTCTGGAAAGTGAATGTGATGAGAAACTGGTTTTGAGAACGCTGGTGTATGTTCACCAGAATGCAGTAGTCACGCCATTCTCTGCAGTTTCAAGTTGCGTGGTTTCAAGTACCTGTGGTCAACCATGGTCCAAAAATACTATATGGAAAATTCCAGAAATAAATGACTCATGCTTTAAATTGTATGCCTTCTGGGTAGCATGATAACTACCCAGTTTTTGTGCCACCCCACTCTGTCCCGCCTCGGACATGGATCATCCCTTTCTCCAGAGTAGCCACACTGTAGATGCTTCCTGCCCCTTAGTAGCCACCTTGGTTATCACACAGACTGTCATGGTGGTACAATAAGCCACAGAGTGATTCCTTTACGTTAAAAGGTGAAACTTTATCATAGGTCTGTTTGTATGTGTTAGAAAAAATGTATCTCTAGTGTCCAGTACTATTCAGAATTTTAGGCATCCTCTGGGGGTGTTAGAATGTGTGTCCTGCAAATAAGGGGAGACTAATGTGTTTAGTAATTTTTTGTTACGGTTGAATAATTCATTTTCCAAGTTGTTCTTACAGATTTCCTACTGCCATGTGGAGGTGGATAATTTCAATATAGCAATAATGACAATTTGTCACAGCCTTGATTGTTTGGATTGCTATGATTAACCAATATTTAGTAAATTATCAAAGTAAAAGTAGACTGGTGCTAACCTATAATAAAAATAGAAAGACTTTAATGACAAGTATAATCAAGATAATATCTTGTGTGAGTTTTAATATTATACCTATAACAGCAGAGTTATATGAGAAATCATAAGCTGGATTCATTATAATTTTCCTCCATAACCTGCAAAATTGAAAGACAGCTGCCTATTAGCTGTGCATCTGTCAGTCCTGTATCATTTGGATCTCTACAAAATCCATTGAAATTTTGTGAGCTTTTATTTAGAAGCTCAATTATGACACTGCAAGAATGAATTGAACTGAAAATGAACAAAGAGGAGATAGAGTACCATAGTAGCTAAGAGCTTATATTTTTGGAAGAGATAAAATTAGATTTAAATTCCGACTTGCCCACTGGCTGGTTAATTGTCATGTTTGGGTTTCATTGTTATCCACAATGTGTTAAAACCATATATATAGTAGTGAATACAAAATAATATGTCATGTATATCATACTTTACTCATTGCCTTACATAAATTATATGAAAATACACAATGTATGTTTATTTATATATAAGTATATAATTATTAAAAAGATTTTCTTCCTATAGTATTCATTGTCAAATGATGTTATGTTAATAAATAGCCAAGTCTTTTCAAATTACACATGCAAAAATTATTGTTGAAAAAACTACTTCTCAAATAGAAAGCTGTTGTTTATTTGGGGCCATCATCATCTTCATTCAAATATACCAAGTATATCAAAATTACACCAAATGATGCAAGAAATTTAATTTTAAAAGGAAAATATCAGGGGGCATGCTTGACTTTATTTTTCTACCCTTTTATGTTTACTTTGCCCTACAGTGTTAAAGTGCGTATTACTGTATCTCCAATTCAGTGCAAAATAAAAGCATGCCTGCTGGAAAATATCAAATTTCTTTCACTATGTTTGTAATTGTATGTTATAATGTTCACCTAAGCAGACTACCTGAATAATCATAGAAGTTTACTCCAAAATGTTCTGGATTAATGGAATTTTTGCTACGTATCTTGCAGCTTAGTTTAAGAGGTTACAGCATATACTTAGTCGTTGATAATTTTCTAAATTTTTATTGTGAAATATGCAGTGTTGAGAGCTCTCAGATCCTTAATTTCTAATTTATATAAGTAGCTGGGATTTTTTTTTTTAACCAGAAATATCATAAAGTGAAAAGGTTATACTAATGCTGCTTTGAACAACAATTTTAATGTTGTTGTATTGTTAGGTGCTCATTATTTTTCCTGTTTTTACTATCTATCTGTCTATCTATCTATCTATCTATCTATCTATCTATCTATCTATCTATCTATATCAGTGAGAACTTTTCTCATGGGAATTCAGAAACGAACTCTTACACTCCACAAGTGTAAGAGGGAGGTAGGCACATCCTCATCAAATCTTCATAGTTTACCACCTTGAAGCAAGATGACAATATGGCCGATTTCCTGTATCCAATATGTTTTGCCTCTGCAGTTGCACATGACAAGTCCTGCACAGTTGAATGAAAATTTCTCTGGAAATATGGGACTCCAGGCTTCTCACATCCATTTATTGCATCTAAGTTTCTCTAACATTTTACCTCCAAACAATGTGCCAATGTGCTCCTCTTTTATTCACTGTTATTATTTTCATTGCCACATACTCATTGTACAAACTTATGAGATATGGTAGTATATTTCATTACATGTGTACAATGTACAATGATCAGATTAGAGAAATTAGCAAATTCATCACCTCAAACAGTTGTCACTTCTTTGTGTTGAGAACATCCCAAATCCTCTCTTCTAGCTATCTAAAAATATGCAATAAATTTTTAGTAGTATAGTCAACTTACAGTGCTACAGAACCTTAAAAATTTTTCCTTCCATCTAGTTGCAATTGTGTGTATGTTAACCAACTTTTCCCTATCTCCCCCTCTTGTTACCCTTTCCAGCCTCTTAGTAACCACTATTCTATTCCCTCCTTCTTTGAGATCAATTTTAATAGCTTCCACATATGAATAAGTATATGCACTATTTATCTTTCTATGGCTGGTTTATTTCACTTAACATAATAAAATGTTTCTATAGATTTGCATATTCTGGATGCTTTATTCAAATAGAATGACAGAATATGTGGTCTTTCATGACTAACTTATTTCACTCAGTATAATTTCATAATTCTGTCAGAGTCATCCATGTTCTAGCATGTTTACACACTTGAATGTTTTTATTGCTAAATAATATCACACTATATATATATATATATATATATCTAGAAATGGAATCGATAGGTCATATTACACATATATGTTTAACCTATTGAGAAAATGACAAACTCCTCCACATAAGCCAAACTGCTTTACATTTTCACCAGCAATGTATGAGAATTTCAATTTTCTAACTTCCTCACCAACACTTGTTATTGTCTGCATGTTGGATATAGCCAGCCTAATAGGTATGAAGTGATATTTCATTGTGGTTTTGATTTGCATTCCCTGACGGCTAATGTTGTTGAAAATCCTTTTATGTGTTTTGGGGCATTTCTATGTCCTCTGTATGTGAATATCTATTTATATTAACTGTTCATTTTTAACTGAGTTTTGTATTTTTATTTGTTTTCCATTGTTTTAAGAATTCATTATAAATTCTGGATAAACATTAATTAGTGGATTTATAGTTCTGAAATATTTTCTGCAACTTAATTGATTATCTTATTGATATTCTCATTGACATTATTATACACACCATAAAAATTAATTGTAATGAAATCAAATTTCTTCATTTTTCTGTTAAATGTGTTTTTGCTGTAATAGCTAAAAAACTATTGCCTATGTATTCTTCTGAGGTTTTACAGATTTAGATCTTAACTTCATGCCTATTATATATTTTGAGTTAATTTCTAATTAAGCTTTGAGGTAAGACATTGTCTTGGCATCATTATAGAGAAACAATTAACCATTGCTATCGGTAAAGTTAGTAGATTTTGTTTATCTTTACAAAGAAGCATCATTTGGTTTTGTAAAATTTCTGTTTTTCTTTTACTGTTCCCAATTTCAAAATTTTAACTCTGTTCTTTATTATTTCCTTTTTACTACATGATACATGTTCAGGTTGCTTTTCTGTTTATCGTGTTTTAAAGTACAAATTTAGGTTACTTGTTTTCTTTTTTGATATAATTCTTTTCATCTAAAAAATATCTCAGAATGAATAACTCATGGTAAGAGAGCTAAGGGGCTAAGTCAACAAGAGTAGTTCTGCTTTCATATGATTTATGAACTGATATTTAAGAAATATTTTGTTTGAAATACAGGCTCTGTGAATGTACCTGTGCCTGTGTGTATTGTTTAAAACAAAATCCAAGTAAAATATCTTATGGAGAAAGTTATTTGAAGCAAAGAACGTACAAAAATACCAGGAAAATCGTATTAAATTCATCATAATATAGTATAAGATATGCACAGGCTGCCAGTCATTGACTTTATCTACTTTAAAATCTTGCCCTTCAAACTTGTAATAGTAACATTTTTATGCAATTTAAAGTTATTGGAATGTTTGTTTAGCAACTCATGATTTAAAAACACACATAAAACAAATAACAGACAGCTACTAAACTCACTCTGGAATCTCACTCTGTCGCTCAGGTTAGAGTGCAATAGCACAATCCTGTCTCAGTGCAACCTCCACCTTCCAGAGCAATTCTTCAAGCAATTGTCCTTCAAGCAATTCTCCTGCGTCAACCTCCTGAGTAGCTGGGATTACAGGCATGTGCCACTACACTTGGCTAATTTTTGTATTTTTAGTAGAGATGTGGTTTCACCATGTTGGCCAAGCTGGTCTTGAGCTCCTGACATCAGGTGATCCACCTGCCTCGGCCTCCCAGAGTGCTGAGATAACAGGCATGAGTCACCATGCCTGGTACCCTATTGTGTCTTGGAAGTAACTAACTTGTTTTTGATTTTATAGACTCAGAGGCAGAAGGGACTTCCTTGTCTCAGATGAGACTTTGGACTATGGACTTTTGAGTTAATGGTGAAATGAGTTAAGACATGAGGGACTGTTGAGAAGGGAGAATTCTATTTTGCAATGTAAGAAAGACATGAGATTTGGGAGGGGCTGGTACAGAGTGATATGCTTTGGATTTGTGTCCCCAGCCACATCTTATATCAAATTGTAATCCCCAGTGTAGGAAGAGGTGCCTGGTGGGAGGCGATTGGATCACGGGGGCAGATTTCCCCCTCGCTGTTCTCATGATAGTGAGTGAGTTATCACGATATCTGGTTGCTTAAAAATGTGTAACACCTTCCGCTTCATTCTCTTCCTCCTCCTCTGGCCATGAAAGATGTGCCTTCTTCCCTTTTGCCTTCTGCCATGATTGTAAGTTTCCTGAGACTTCCCCAGACATGCTCCCTGTACAGACTGCCGAACTGTGAGTCAATTAAACCTTTTTTTAAATAAATTACCCAGTCTCAGGTAGGGCATTGCTAGGTCTTTGTAGCAATGTGAGAATGGACTAATACAGAATCATACATGATAAGCTGTGTTAAGAGGTTTTTATTCATAGAAGCATGTATCTTGACCTAAGTTTACCATTTCTAATGATGAAAAGACATAAGGGCATTATGGTGGAAACGTCCTCTTTATACCATCCTATTGCACTTGCCATAATAGATATCAATATCCTTAGCAGGAGGAGGAAGCTTTCCCTCCATGCCTCAGAGTATGTTTCTAACTGAAATGAAAGATAATTTCAATGAAATAAGTTTATTGTATAACTTTAGAATTGGATCTAAGATGCACATGTGTTATTGTATTTCAGTGTTATTTATAGCAAGGAAATTAATAGTTGTGTTTTAGGTGGTAATTATTTTTCATTATTGGGTTTTTATTTCCACTTGTATATTCAGTAACATCCCTAAGCAAATTATTATAACACCAACAAAATATTTCTCATTAACAATTTTTTGTTAGAATAATAATGAGGCAAGAACAAAGAAGCTATGTATAAATTAAAATGAATAATAATATGTCAAGAATAATTTTTTTAAAAAGAGTCAATAAAAGAAGGTTTAAAAGACTGTTGAGGAAAATGTGGGTAATGAGACATATCATCCAATATATCCAGTTGTGTAATATAAGGAAAAAACCTGAGCTACCCCTACAGTATGATGATACCCAGTTTGCCGTATATGAATTTACGAGCTGTGTACTGTACAACTTAACCCCAGTTTTATAGTTTAACTTTTTCTTTTTCTACCCTATTCCATGGGGACTGGATCCTCTAACCATTCATTAATTTTCAAATCTACTAAAACAAGCAAAGCTTTTCAAAGTTTAGCTTGGCTTCTATATTAGCCTGCTCTTGTATTGCTATAAAGAAATACCTAGACTGGGTAATTCATAAAGAAAAGAGGTTTGATGGGTTCATGATTCTGCAGGCTGTACAGGAAGCATAGTGACTTCTGTGAAGGCCTCAGGAAACTTTTATTCATGGCAAAAGGCAAACTGGGAGCATTATCTTACATGGCTGGAGCAGGAGAAAGAGAGAAAGGAGAGGGGCAAACACTTCTAAACAATCAGATCTCGTGAGAACTTTATCACGAGAATAGCACCAAAGGGAGAAATCCAACCCCATGATCCGATCACCTCCCATCAGTCCCCACCTCCAACATTGGGGGTTTCAATTCCGCATGAGATTTGGGCAGGGAAACAAATCCAAAGCACATCAGTTCCATTCAGAAACATAGAATACAGTAATTTTTGTCTTGATGGTTTGATTATACGAATGAGAATTATAGCAATAGGGTAACTGTATGATACCATATAATGTCCACATTTCTCATCACTTGAGAGAGAGATGCATGACTCATGATGAAAGGCTTTTAAATAATGAGAAATTCATAACACAATAATTAAATCAAATTTTATTGAAACTGTCAGATAAGTAAGTTAATCTAGACTCCATTCTTTTCTCCAAAAATTAAATAAATCAATAAATAGAAAACAGTATATGTACACTTAACATTTTTCAGGTGAGGAAGGATTATGTAGAATCAGGAAGATGAGACAAACATTCATCAACCACTAGGATAACAAAATAATAATAATAATTTTGACTCCTAATTTCCAGTCTGGCATGTAAGAAGCTTTAACCCGTCTTTCTATCACAACAACAAATAAAAAGCTGAACAAACTGAAAGATCAACAACTCTTCTCAGATTCATCAGAAAAATGAAGTTACAGGAGAAACTACTGTCCCCAGAATTTGAGGTGGGTTGGAGGTGGATAGGTGGATGAAATCACAATTTATCAGATCAGCAACCCACCAACAGAAAAGGGGAAACAATAGTAGGGGAGGAAAACCTGAATTGTATTTGATGCATTCTGGTGAGGGGAGAAGAAAAGTAACCACTTTGAAATAGGCCAAAACATTGTCTCCTGCTTACATGGAGGACTGCCCTCGCTAGAAATTATTTTACCAAAGCCTAATCTATCGATGTTGTATCGAAGTTTTACGGACTTGGGGAAAGAGAAATATCTAACTCCAAATGCTTCTAGGCATCAAGTATCACTTAAGAGGGTTAAAAAAGAAAAAAACCACACAAAAGCCAAAACAAGAAGCATTTGTGGGGTTCACAGCCCAGGGGCTCAGGCACACTGAAGTATAGAGAACTAATTCTAGGACCGTAGCACACTTCTTCTCCACATCTTCCCGACACATTGCTAAGGGTTTATTTTCCACAGATTCTTTTACCCAATATGTTATGTCCCTCTTTCAACAAAAACAACAAAATTGCAAGACATGTAAAGGGGAAATAAAACAGTTTGATGAGACAGAGCAAGCATTAGAACAAGTCTTAGGTACGGCAGGGATGTTAGAATGATCAAACCATGAATGTGAAACAGTTATGACTTATATAATAAAGGCACTAATGATAAAAGTATACAATAGGCCAGAACAGATGGATAATATAAGTAGAGAGGTGGAAAATTTAAGAAAGAATAAAAAGAAATAATAGAGGTAAAATTCACTGTAACATAAATGAAGAATGCCTTTGAAAGATTTGTCAACAGAAAGTTCAAAAACTGAAAATAAAGAGAAAAAAGGCTACAAAAGAAAAAGAGAAAGGGGACAGATGTCCAAGAACTGTGAGACAACTACAAAAGGAGTAACACATGTGTAATGGAATACTGGAGGAGAAGAAAGGAATGAAGGAAATATTTAAAGCAACAATGATGAAGAATTTTCCTAAATTCATATCAGACACCAAAGTACAAATCAAGAAAGATCAGAGAACATCAAACAAAATAAATGCCAAAACTTAAAATAAAAGAACACTGAAGCATATCATAGCCAAACTGCAGCAAATCAAAGATAAACATAAAATCTTGAAAGAAGCCAGTGGTGGTGGGGGAAGAAACACTTCATATATAGAGGATTAAAGATAAAAAAAACTTATTCCCAAAATGTATGTATGCAAAGAGAGACTAGTGCATTATTTAAAAAAGTGTTGAGAGAACAAAACCACCGGCCTAGAATTCTGTACCATGCAAAATTATCTATCAAAATGGAAGGACAAATAAAGGCTTTCTCAGACAAAAATCAAGAGAATTTGTTGCCAGTAAACTCGTTCTGCAGGAAATATTAGAAGTCCTTCAGAGAGAAGAAAAATGGAAAGGTTTAGAAGGTTGGATCTGTATCAAGAAAAGAAGAACACTAGAAAAGGAATAACTTAGAAAAATAAATAAATAAATAAAAACTTAGAAAAAATAAAAAATATATATTATATATAGATAGATAGATAGATTTGAATGCTTAAGTTTAAGTAAAATAAATGACAGTAAGAAAACCAATGACAGGAGGGAGCAATGAGAATTATTTTATAATTATTCAATACTTAACACTATTCGCAAAGCAGTAAGTTTTCATATTAAAGGTGACTTTAGTTATAAATGTATACTGCAAACTCTAGGACAACCACTAAAACAAGTAAAGAAAAAGGGGGTTGTAACTGATTTGCTAAGAAAGGAGAGAAAGTAGAATCACATTAAATGCTTAATTAAAACTACAAAATGCATAAAAATTGCAATAAAAAACAGGCACAAAGAACAAGGGCAACAGAGAAAACACAAATATGGTAGATATTAATCTGACTATATCAATGATCACTCTAAATATAACTTGTTCAAATATACTAATTAGAAGATAGAAATGGACATATGGATTAAATAAAAAACAAACTACATGTTATCCACAAGAAACTGTTTTAATATACACATAAAGGTTAAATTAAAGGGATAAAGATAAACCATGCTTACACTAATCAAATCAAGCAATTAATTTTAGAGCAGATTTCAGAGCATAGAATTTTGTTAGGAATAAAGAGGCACATCACTTAATCATAAGGGATCAATTATACAAAAAGACAAAATAATTCATATAGATAATTATGCACCTAACCACACAGCATCAAAATATGAGGCAAAAACTATAAGGAGGAAATGATGAATTCATTATGCTAGTTGTAAATATCAACACTACAGTATCAGAAATGGACAGATCCAGCAGGCAGAAAATCGGTAAGAACATAGTTGAACTCAACGGCATCATCAGTCACCCAGATATAATTGACATCTATAGACTACTTCATTCAATAACAGCAAAATACACAATCTTTTCAAGCTCACATAGAAATTCGCCAAAATAGACCACAATTCCGTGGCAAAAATACACCTTAAGTATTTTTTAAAGTGGAAATGATGCAAAGTTGGCTCTCAAACAAGAGTGGTATTAAACTGGAAATTAAAAAAAAAAAAAACCTATAGCTGGAAAATCCCCCAAAATTCAGAGATTAAGCAATATATGTCTAAAGAAGAAATCTCTGGGCATATTTAAAATCATTTTGAACTTAAGTAAAATACAATTTATTATAATTTGTGAGGTGTAGTGAAAGCAGTGCTTAGAGGAAAATTTATAACATTGAAGGCAAATATTATAAAAGAAGAAAGATTTAAAATAAATAATCAAACTTCCATGTTAGGAAAAACAGAGAAAACGAACCAATTAAATCCAAAGTAAGATGAAAATGTAATTAGTAAAAATTAGACCAGGAATCAATAAAATTGAAGATAGGGGATCAATATAGAACATTGATATTTAAAGCTTGTTCTTTGAAAAGATCACTAAAGTTGATAAGCCTCTAGCCATGCTAAGGAGAAAAAAAAAACAAGAGAGAGAGAAACACAAATTACTTATACCAGAAATGAAAGAAGCAGCATCACTACATATTCCATGAACATGAAAGGATATTACTTTGAACAATTTTTTGCCTACAAATGTGGCAACCTAGATGAAATGAACCAACTTCTAGAAAGATACAATCTGCCAAAACTCATACAAGAAAATATAAGCAATCTAGGTAGCCACGTATTAACTAAAAAAATTTAATCCATAATTAATAAAATTCAAAAACAGAAAACAACAGGCCCAAATGAGTTCACTAGTGAATTTTCCCAATTATTTTAAAATCACGATATCATCTATCTACCATCTTCCCCAAGAAGTAGTCTGAAAAAATACTTCGTAGACTATTTTATGGGCATTATACTAATACCAAAGCTAGACAAAGACATTACAAGAAAATAAAACTACAGACCTATAACTCCCATGAACTTAGATGAAAACATTCTTAAGAACATATTAACAAATTGAATCCAACAATACATAAAAATATTTATATACCTGGCTCAAGCCTGTAATCCCAGCACTTTGGGAGGCCGAGACGGGCGGATCACGAGGTCAGGAGTTCGAGACCATCCTGGCTAACACGGTGAAACCCCGTCTCTACTAAAAAATACAAAAAAGCTAGCCGGGCGAGGTGGCTGGCGCCTGTAGTCCCAGCTACTCGGGAGGCTGAGGCAGGAGAATGGCGTAAACCCGGGAGGCGGAGCTTGCAGTGAGCTGAGATCCGGCCACTGCACTCCAGCCCGAGGGACAGAGCGAGACTCCGTCTCAAAAAAAAAAAAAAAAAAAAAAATATTTATATACCACAACCAAGGCCCAGTGACATTTATCTCAGTTATGCAAGGCTGGTTCAGCATTTGAACATTAATTAATGTAATTAATCACATCAACAGGTTAAAGAAGAAAAATTACATGATCATATATCTACATACCACTTAATCATGATGAAAAGTCTCAGCAAACAAGAAATGGAGGCTAGTTTCCTCAGTGTAATAAACAATTCTTATAAAACACCAAAAGCAAACATCATACTTAGCTTTCCTGCTAAGATCAGAAACAAGCCAAGAATGTCTATTCTCACCAGTTTTCCAATATTGTACTGAATGTCGTTGCTAATGCAATGAGAGGAGAAAATGAAATAAAAGGCATACAGATTGGGAAGGAGAAATAAAGCTGGCTTTGTTGAAAGATGATATGTTCCTCTCTGTAGAAACTTCTAAAGAATGGAGAACAACAAAAAACCTTCTGGCACTAATAAGTAATTATAGCAAGATCAAATAATACAAGGTTAATAATGAAGATCAAATGTTTTCATATATAGCAGCAGTGAATGGGATTTGAGATTAAAAACACATTACTATTTACATGAGCACCACCAAAAATGAAATACTTATGTATAAATCTAAGTACATATGTATAACATCTATATGAGGAATACTACGAAACTCTGATGAAATAAATCAAAACCGAAAGGGAATTGTTTTATTTTCATGAGTATGAAGATTCTGTATTATCAGGATGTCAGTTCTTCCTAATTTGAACCATAGAATTGATGTAATTGCAATCGAAATCACAGGAGATTATTTTTATCCTTGGATATTAACAAACTGATTGGAAAGTTTATATAGAGAATCAAATGATCCAGGATAACCCATAGATCATAGACCTAAATGTAAAACACAAAACTATAAAGCTCCTGGAAGATAATTTAAGAGAAAGCCTGATGACCTTGGGGATGATGAAGATTTTTTAGATGAAAAACTAAAGGCACAATCCATGAAAGTGAGAATTGATAAACTGAACTTCATTACAACTAATAACTCCTGCTCTCCAAGAGACATGGTCAAGAAAGTTAGTAAAACACCCAGAGACTTCAAGAAACTATTTGCAAAAAACACATCTGATAAAGGATTATTATCCAAAATAATGAAATAACTTTTAAAAATCAACAGTAAGAAAATAAATAACATACTTTTAAAATGGTCAGAGACCTGAAGAGACACCTGAACAAAGAATATAAATAAGCCATTAAGGAATTGCAAGTTAAAACAACAAGATACCACTATGTAGATACTTATTAGAATGACCAAAATCCAAATAATGATGACACTAAATGCTGGCAAGGATGTGGCACAAAAGGAACTCTCATTCATTGCTGGTGGAAACGCAAGATCCTACAGTCACTTTGGGAGACAGTTCGGCAGTTTCTTGCAAAATTGATCATACTCTTACCATAAGATTCACCAATTGTGTCTTGATATTTACCCAGAAGAATTAAAAATTTATGCACACACAAAAACCTGTGCATGGATGTTTATAGAAGCTTTATCTATAATCACCAAATGCAATCAAGATTTCCTTCAGTAATTAAACAGATAATTACACTGACACATCCAGACAACAGAATATCATTTAGCACTAAAAAAAAATGAGTTATCAAGCCTCGAAAGACAAGGAAGAATATTATATGCGTATGGTTAAGTTAAAGAAGCCAATCAGAAAAGTCTGCATTTGTATGATTTCAATTGTATAATATTGTAAAAAAAAGCAAAACTGTGGAGACTTAAAAAATCAATGGTCACCTGGGATTGAGAGGAAGAAGAGATGACTAAGTGGAGGACAAAGGATTTTTAGCACACTGAAATTATATTGTATGATACTACTATAATGGTGAATACATATCATTACACATTTGTCCAAACACATAGAATATATAATAGCAAGAGTGAACCTTAATGCAAACTGTTGGCTTTAGATGATAATGTGTCAGCAGGTTCACAGGCTGTAACAAATGTAACACTCTGGTGCCATGAGTGCCAACATTGGGGTAGGTGTGTGTATGAGGTGGGGGACAGGGTATATATGGGAATTCCGCTCTTTGTGCTCTACTTTGCTATAAAGCTAAAACTTTCCCCTAAAATAAAAGAGAAGTATATTTTTAAAAAATATTCAGTGCCAAGACTGTAAAAATAAAAAGTGTGAAAGTATATTATTTATGTTTTGCATTGTTTGTGCTCTAACTGAAAATGTTCTTAATATTGGTTCTAATTGCTGAAGGCTGGGCTATGATTTACCAAGAAATTTTTCCTGTGACAATTTATGCATATTAGCAGAAGAGGCTTGCCTATGGAAAGAGAGAAATACTGGTAACCACATAACTGCTTCATTTCATTCTCCACAGATCTGATTTGGTTTTTGAAAGATACTCACTCTCTTCTTCATTCTGGATCATCGATTGTCAGTAGAAACTTTACCAGCCCATGTAGCTCCTGTGAGAAGAATCGTACAAGAAGTTCCCTAATACATAAAGCGTATGCTCCTTGTGTATTCATAATCAGTACATCTAAATGTGATTTTTTTTTTCCACAGATGGATAATTTTTTAATAAAATGCCTAGGACATAGTTATAAAAACGTCAAGACATACTTAGAGGTCATTTCTGAAGCTGACTAAATTTAAGATTTTATTTAGTCTGTGTGACAATACCAAATCAACATTAGAAAAATACCCTTAGGACCGCAGGCATTTTAACCCAATTACTTCTCTGAATCTATTCAATATATTTACAGCCATAGTAGCTGTTCTATTTGGCATTTCTATTCTTCATTGTCACTTCTCATTAATGGACTGGTTCTGTTCATGTCATTTGATGACTTCTGCATTGTCATTTTACTTCATTAACTGATTATTTTCTAATTGCTATTTTATGCCACTGTTTGATTCATCAGCTTTTAATGTTCTGCTTAATTGACTTCTTTGTCTAAATGATGTGAGAGATAATGTGGCCAAATTTATTATTTAGGTTCCAAATTATGACATAGTGAAAGCTTAATTTTATTGTTCCATTTTCTAGATAGTAAAACTAAGGAAATATATTTGCATTCCAATTAAACACCTTTCATTAAAATATTCCTACTTCCTGCCTTTTTCAATTCCTTGTCAAAGATAAATAGTTTCAGAGACATCTAAGTATCATTTCTCATTTTTTATAAGATTACACTCGATGAGATTTTACATCACAACTCAGATAACATTTTACAATATTTAGTAAAATATTTTAAATCATTAACCTGGGAATCAAAGAAACTGGTGATTACAGCAAGAGTGTGTTTGGACTTTTATCAGCAGAGGTAGCATTACCAAATAGTAATTTTACTAACAAAAAATTATAAAGTACTGAAGCTCTATTTATTTTTACATGTTTAATATTTTCTTATTGCAACTCTCACTGAGAAGGAGAGTTGAAATCTAGGCCACAAACAGTTTAACGTGACCAATTTTGTGTAGCAATTAAGTGACAGAGCTGAGATTCAAAGCAAACTTTGCTTAACATAAAAGCCTGAGTTCTAGCTATACTCTTATGTAATGCATCATGTGGAATCTGATGTCACGGGATACATATAGTGCTGAGAAAAAAAGATAAAAGGTCTTACTCTCAACACATGACAGTTATCTCTGATATCTTCATTGGCAAAGCTCTGCAGAAGTCCTAATCTTTCTGCTTACTTGCCAGCCATGATGCATAAGAATCTCATTCAAAGCTAGAAATTTGGTGCATAGAGCACAAAATCTTGGGCATAACATGAATGCCTCACCTGGTTGTTACCATTTCCTTAGAATACTCCACTTTCCCCTGTTCTCACGTGAAATACAAAAAGAGCCTTCCTTTATCAAAGTGGGAGAAATGTTCACGTCTTTCTCTTTGATCTCAAATGCTGTCTCTTCCTCTTTTTCCTTTTGAGGACATGTCTGCAATTAGCTTAAGCATCTAAATGTCTGATGCAAAACATCAGAAAATGCAGACATTGGACAATTTTATTCAGTGTGACCAGAAGAGAGGAGAATACTATGAACAATTCTAATGATTCAATACATGATTCTCCCACTTAAAAAACAAATAATGCTCATACAGTGTTATAAATGCTTTAATGGGTACTTGTATAACAGGTGCTTGAAACTTGAAACCAAGTTATCTGGGGAGAGGACATTATGATATTTAGGCTGGGTTATAAAGAATGCACAGGAATATATTGAGGCAATGAAATGAAAAGCTATGTGCTAGGAAACAGTCTGTGAAAGGCAGGGAAGACAGGACCTGTGACACATTTGCAAAGGCTCAACTTGCTAATTATGACAAAATAAGTGATCTGAAAGTCAGCAGTGGGAAGATGTGCTGGGTGGGAAACAACAGCCACAGGGTCATGAATGATCTTACCATGCACAGGTGCTTAGGCTTTTCATCTTGGCCTGAGGAGCGCTCCAACTACTTCAAGCAGAAACTAATTATATGGTTGGAAAATGTAGGACAAAAGAGGTGTGAGTCATCAGACAAGGATATACTTCAAGGGATGCAACAAAGGCTAAATCAGGCTTGAGCTATGATTACTATCTGTCTTGCCTCTTTCGAGTCTGTTTATCATAGAGGAATTACATGGACTCCACAGGGCACTGACGTGCTAAGTGTTTAATAACTATTGACTCTATAGTGCCATATGTGAAACATATTGAACTAGATGTTTCTCCTTTTCTCATATGTTGGAGCTTCCCTAACTTTTGATGATCTCCCATCCTGCTTATTACTGAGGAAATAGATGATTTATAACAGGGGAAATGGGTAATTTTTTTAGTACTTAATTTTCTTAACTATTTTAAGTACAAGGGACTGAACACCTTTATCACTGCAGTGCCAATGCAGGGGAATCATAGTCAGCTCCTCTAAATATCAGGGTTTTCCTCTGAAAACTGCCTACCAGTTGCCTGGAGTATGATCAGCCATGAAACGATAGTTGGCAAACCAGCCTCCTCATTATCAATACGTTTGCCCGATCTCTTAAGTCATTTTAAGGTTCAGTCAAGGGTCAATGCAAGAATTTTAAAGAAGTTACAAGACTAAGACCTATTATCAACTTAACAGCAAATATTTTTAGTAGATTAGAAAATTGGCCTGGAAAAACATGATTCAGTTTTAAATGTATTCAAATTTAAGTGATTCGCTTAGGATAATTTTGTTTGAAGAATGGTTCAAATAAAGGTTGAAAAACTACTTTTAGCAAGAACAACATTCTATATAGTTTTGTTGTTGCTGTGCTATAATATATAAAGGCATCTTCTTAATATTTTCTTGGTCATTGCAAATCCTAAAGAACATAAAATAGTTCTGGAAGAATGTGGGGGAAATAGCAATACAGATTTTTCAGCAATATTTTTTAAAAATGTTAATGAGGAATGTAGTTTCCAGTTTTTCACAATATCCAGTTAGCTTGTAACTAGCAATAACAGTTGTTCTGATACTCATTTAGTTTAACATTCAGTGTTATAGCTTCATTTTATAGTTGAGGTTAAGTGCACACATTTTAAGAAGAGAAAAAAATATACAGAAAATACAGCTAATATACTGATTTTTTTTTTTGGCAAAGTAAATATCTTGTCTTGCTTTCTCTCTTAAACACACAGAAGTTCTAGTAGATATTTGAAAGCACTTTATTCCATTCATAGGAGATCAAAAATAAAAGAGAGTTATACCTTTTGGAAATGTAATTTAGCACTATATTGTTCATTGTTCCAGTATGTTGAAATATTTAAGTAGCTTTTAACAATTATAGATAATTAGACAATTTTTTTTTTGTTTTTCATTCAACACCTCTGAGATGGCTGATATTTAGAAAATACATGCTAGGAATGATCCTATGCAATTTCAGGTATTTCTCTGAAAGATAACTCAGTCCATAACCTAATAACACTCCATCTAATACACTGAAGTAAAAGAAATAAGAAAACAGCTCAATAGAGCAAGATAATAGTAGATTTAGCCTTGGATTTCCAGCCTAATTTTTTGGAAACAGATGCTGTAGAATATTTTTGTGTGTTTTTTTTTTTTTGCCATGCCAAGCTGATCATAGCCCCTAATGGCATGACACTTAAAGCACTTAAAATACGAACACGTTGTAAAATACGAACACGTTGGAAGAAGGGGATCTGATGAAAGCAATCATTGTTTAGATGTTTCTCAGAAAAACAGCTTAACATTTTTTCAAAATATATTGCTATTGCTTCACTAGTGAAGAAGGTGCTAAAAATGACAACTGCAAAATTGTCTTGAACATTCTTTATCATAAAACACAATCATTTTTCCCCTCTCAACGTTTTATGAACTAAAACAAAGACCCTTGCCATCAGTTAGAATAATAGAAAATAGCAGTGTTTATAGACAAAAGGCTCAATAACCTTCCTAATGAAAGTCGTCTTCTCCTTCTGGATCCTTCCCTGGCGTGACTCAATGGAAAACAAAACAATTTTCACAAGATTACAATATCTGCACTGTAAAATTTCCAACAAAGAACTGTAAACCTTTGGCAAGATATTTAATAATATACTTTCAGTTTAAGTTCTGACTGTCATTTCCACTAATACACACTAATACAGGCAACCATTGCCTCACGTAGTAATCATTATAATAGGCTTCAGGCATTTTCTGACTCCAAAACATTGTTTAAATTATTTTTGACTAATTTGCATTAATATTATCTTCCATACATCATTTCCTTATGTTCTTGATATGGTTTGGCTCTGTATCTCCACCCAATTCTCATCTTGAATTGTACTCCCATAATTCCCATGTGTTGTTGTAGGGAACTGTGGGAGATCATTGAATCATGAGGGCAGTTTTTCCATACTGTCCTCATGGTAGTGAATAAGTTTCACAAGATCTGATGGTTTCATCAGGGGTTTCTGCTTTTACATCTTCCTCATTCTCTCTTTGCCCGCTGTCATCCATATAAGACAGAACTTGCTCCCCCAACCCTTCTGCCATGATTGTGAGGCTTCCCCAGTCATGTGGAACTGTAAGTCCAATTAAATCTCTATATTTTGTAAATTGCCCAGTCTTGGGTTTGTCTTTATCAGCAGTGTGAAAACAGGCTAATACAGTAAGTTGGTGCCAAAAGTGGTGTGTTGCTGGAAAGATAACCAAAAATGCGGAAGCAGCTTTGGAACTGAGTAACAGGCAGAGGTTGGAACAGTTTGGAGGGCTCAGAAGAAGACAGAAAAATATGGGAAAGTCTGAAACTTCCTAAAGACTTGTTGAATGGCTTTTCCCAAAATTGCTGATAGCAATGTGGACAATAAGGTTGAGGTTGAGGTGGTCTCAGATGGAGATGAGAAAATTGTTGGGAGCTAGAACAAAGGTGACTCTTGTTTTAGCTAAGAGACTGATGGCATTTTGGTCCTGCCCTAGAGATTTATGGAACTTTGAACTTGAGAGAGATGATTTAGGGTATCTGGCAGAAGAAATTTCTAAGCAGCAAAGCATTCAAGAGGTGGCTGGTGTGCTGTTAAAGGCATTCCATTTTATGAGGGAAGCAGAACATAAAAATTCAAAAATTTGCAATCTGACCATGTGATAGAAAAGTAAATCTCTTTTACTGAGGAGAAATTTAAGCCAACTGCATAAATTTGCATAAGTAACGAGGAGACAAATGTTAATCTCCAAGACATTGAGAAAAATGTCTTCAGGGCATATCAGAAGTCTTTATGACAGCCCTTCCCATCACAGGCCTGGAGACCTAGGAGGAAAAAGTGGTTTTGTGGGTTGTGCCCAGGGTCCTCATACTGAGTGCAGGCTAGGGACTTGGTGCCCTGTGTCCCAGCTGGTCCACCCATGGCTGAAAGAGGCCAACTTAGAGCTCGAGTTATGGCTTCAGAGGGTGCAAACCCCAAGACTTGGCAGCTTCCATGTGGTATTGAGCTGGCTGGTGCACTGAAGTCTGTGTAAGCCATCTGGAGGCCTAAGAACCAGGCTTCAATAACTGCTCACAGAGGTAGCAGTGTACACTACCCTGGTGGCACAAAGAAAAATATGCTCAGCTCACCTTTGCCACTCTTGGGGCCTGAAGCCAGGCTCACCTGGCTTACCATCCCCAGCAAAATTTCATCACACCCTTTACTAATAACCAAATGTTAACCCTCTGAGAGAATCACAGAAAGAACCAACACCATATATAGCCCAAAATATCACACAAAACTACCCTACTATGCATAAATATAATCAAAGCCAAAATATACTACCCAATCAACACCACATATATAACTTCAGGAAAATCTCCAATCCTATAAAAGTAAATTGAAAAATGAGAAGAAGTGACTGTTATACCAGATGTGCAGATATCAGTTTAAGGACATAGGAAACATTAAAAAAAAATGACACCTCCAAAGAAACATAATAATTCTCCCAAATAGATCTTAAAACAATTTAATCCCAGATAAATAATTCAAAATATTAATTTTAAAGAAGCCCAGTGAGATACTACAGAATTTTAAAAAGAGTCCTAAGCCAGGATCAAAAGGGTAACATTCACCATTGTGAAAACACACAAAAGTATAAAACACACTGGTAAAACAATCACACAAAGGAGGAAGAGAAAGGAATCCAACAGTATTACTACAAAAATCCACCAAACCATAATGACAAAAGAAAATGGCAACACAAAGAAATAAGAAAAAAAAATTCAGGATATAAATTTGCCAAAGAAATAGGTATTTTTTTAAAAAGAACCATATGTAAGTTAGATAATTGAAGAACTAATTGAAGGGGATGCTACATATATTTGCATATCTCAAAAATAGATTAGATATGATGGAAGAAGGAATCTCAAAACATGACAACAGGTCTTTTAAAATAATTCAGTCACACAAAAATAAAGGAAAGAAAGAAAAGAATGAGCAAAATCTTCATGACATATGGATGACTCAAAGTGATCATATATTCAAATTATCAACATCCCCAAGGGCAGAGAGTTGAAGAAAGGATAGAACACTTATTTAATAAAATAGTAGAGGAAAACTTCTCAAATCTACTAAGAGGTTTAGACATTCAGATACAGGAGGCTTAATGAGCCTCATGCAAATACAATAAAGGTATTCAGGGCATATTATAGTCAGGCTATCTAAAGTCAAAGATAAATAGTGAATCTTAAAAACAGCAAAAGTGTCTAGTCACCTATAAAGGAAGCCCCATCAGATTAAAGCAGATTCTCAGCAGGAATGTTATAGGACAGAAGAAAATAGGGTGATATATTCAAAGTACTACAAGAAAATAAAATATTTCAGCAAGAATACTATATGCAGCAAAATTATACTTTATAAATAAAGAAAAAAAAACTATTTGTCAGACAAGCAAATGGTGAAGGAATTTGTTGCCGTGTAACCAGCCCTACAAGATATACTTGAAGGAGTCCTAAACCAGGAAGCAAAAGGATAACATTCACCTTTGTGAAAACACATGAAAGTTTAAAACACACTGGTAAAACAATCACACAAAGGAGGAGGAGAAAGGACTCAAATAGCATTACTACAAAAATCCACCAAACCATAATGACAAACAATAAGAAGAAAAGTACAAAGAATATATAGAACAACCAGAAAGCAATTAATAATTTACCAGGAACAAAGCCCCATCTATCAATAATAACCTTGAGTGTAAACAGATTAAATTATCCACTTAAAAGATATAGAATAGATTAATGTGAAAAACGGATTAAATCAGAAAAATTTCTCTCAGAAAGGATTAGTTAAAAACATTAACGTTAATACATTATATATACATGTGCGTGTCTGTGTGTGTGTGTATGTTTGTGAACTTGATCAAAGCATATGCTGCTTACAAGAAACTCATTTTACCAGTAAAACACATGTAGACTGAAAGTAAAGGAATGGAAAAAGATATTCCACACAATTGAAAATTAAAAGTGAGCAGGAATGTCTATGCTTATAACAGTAGGTAAAACAGACTTTAAATCAATAAGTGTAAACACACACATACATCATTATATAATAATAAGGGGATCAATTCAGCATGAGAATGTAACAATTCTAAATATACATGCACCCAACACTGGAGTACCCAGATTCATAAAGCAAATATTATTAGATCTAAAAAGAGATCTTTCTTTTTAGAGAGATAGAATGTAATACAATAATAGTGGGGGACTTCAACATCCCACTCTCAGTATTAGGCAGATCATCTAGACAGAAAATCAACAAAGACACATGGGATTTACATTGGACTTCAGACCAAATGGATTTAACAGACAATTACAGAACATTCTATACAAGTACCGAATACACATTCTTCTTGTCAGCACATGGAGCATTATCCAGGATAGCTCATATATTAAACCGCAAAACAAGGCTCAACAAATTAAAAGAAAGATATAATGTAAAGTACTTCTCATGCCTCAATGAAATGAAACAAAATCCATACCAACAAAAACTTTGGAAATCACACAAATACAAGAACATTAAAAAACATACTCCTGAATAACCACCGGGTCAATTGATAAGACAAAAACAGAAAAAATAATTATTTTAACAAATGAAACTGAAAACACAACATACAAAAACCTGTGGAATATAGCAAAAGTAGGGGTAAGTGAGACATTTATAGCAATAAGCACCCATATCAGAAAATTTAAACATTACAAATAAACACTCTAACAGCACATCTTTTTTATTTTTATTTTTTATTTTATTTTTTTTTATTTTTATTTTTTATTTATTTATTTATTTATTTATTTATTTTATTATACTTTAAGTTCTAGGGTACATGTGCATAACGTGCAGGTTTGTTACATATGTATACATGTGCCATGTTGGTGTGCCATCAACTCGTCAGCACCCATCAATTCATCATTTATATCAGGTATACCTCCCCAATGCAATCCATCCCCCCTCCCCCCTCCCCATGATATGCCCCAGTGTGTGATGTTCCCCTTCCCGAGTCCAAGTGAACTCATTGTTCAGTTCCCACCTATGAGTGAGAACATGCGGTGTTTGGTTTTCTCTTCTTGTGATAGTTTGCTAAGAATGATGGTTTCCAGCTGCATCCATGTCCCTACAAAGGACGCAAACTCATCCTTTTTTATGGCTGCATAGTATTCCATGGTGTATATGTGCCATATTTTCTTAATCCAGTCTGTCACTGATGGACATTTGGGTTGATTCCAAGTCTTTGCTATTGTGAATAGTGCCGCAATAAACATACGTGTGCATGTGTCTTTGTAGTAGCATAATTTATAATCCTTTGGGTATATACCCAGTAGTGGCACATCTTAAGAAAAGCAAGAACAAACCAAATCCTGAATGAGTCAATGTAAAGGAATAATAAATATCAGAGCAGAAATAAATGTAATAAAGATGAAAAAAGCCCTCCAACAGTACAAAGGATTAATAAAATGAAAAATTGGGTCTTTGAAAAGATAAACAAGTTGATAAACAACTAATTATACTAACCAAGAAAAGATGAGAGGAGACCCAAATAAACAAAATCAGCAATGCACAAGGAGACAACACAACAGATAACAACAAACACAAAAGATTATTGAGACTATTATGAAAAACTATATGCTTGTAACCTGGAAAACCTAGAAGAAATTGATACATTCCTGGAAACATACCCTATGACAAGATTGAATCGGGAAGAAATAGAAAACCTGAACAGACCAATAATGAGGAAAGAGATTGAATCAGTAATAAAAAGTCTCCCAACAACAAGAAAAGAAGCCCAGAACTGAAGGAATTCATAGCTAAATTCTAGTGAATGTGCAAAGAAAAATTGATGCCAATGCTCCTGAAACTATTCCAAAAAATTGGAGAGGAGGAAATCCTCCCTAACTCATTCTATATTGCCAGAATCACCATGATGTCAAACCAGACACAGGCACAACATGAAAAGAAACCTACAGCCCAATATTCCTAAACATAGAGGCAAAAGTGCTCAACAAAATTCCAGTAAGCTAAATCCAATAGCATTTCAAAAATATAATACACCATGACCAAATGGGATTTATACCAGGACTGCAAGGATGGTTCAACATATGCAAAGAAAGAAAGGTGATGCATCGTACCAACAGAATGGAGGATAAACATATCTAACCATCACAATAGTTGCAGAAGAAAGCTTGTTATGAAATTCAACATCTCTTTGTGGTAAAAACTTCAACAAACTAGTCATGGAAGGTACATATCTCAAAATAATAAAGGCTATATAAAACAAACTGGCAGCTAACATCACACTGAATGGGGAAACGTTGAAATCTTTCCTCCAAGAGCTGGAACAAGAAAAGGAAGCTGCTTTCACCACTCCTGTTCAACACAGTACTGGAAGTTCTAGCCAGAGCACTCTGGCAAGAGAAGGAGATGAAAACATAAAAATTGGGGGGAAAAACAGTCAAATTGTGCCTCTTTGGTGATAATATGATCTTTTATATAGCACAATCTAAAGATTCCAAAAAGAAGCTCTTAGATTTGATAAATATCAGTAAAGTTGCAGAATACAAACTCAATTTACAAGATAAGTAGTATTTTATGCACCAGTAATAATCTATTTGGGAAAGAAAGCAGGAAGGCAATTTCATTTGTAATAACTACAAATAAAAGACCTATGAATAAATTTAGCCAAAGAGATGAAAAATCTTTACAAGAACTATAAAACAGTGATCAAATAAATTGAAGATGACAAAAACAAAAGGAAAAGCATGAAATGCTCGTGGATCAAAAGAATTAATATAATTATAAAGAATTAATATAATTAAAATTATTATATTGCCCCAATCTATAGATTCAATGCAATCTCTATTAAAATGCCAATGTCATTCTTCACTATCTGCTAAAAAACATATCAGTCTATTAACAAAGAGCTGTGTCTTCTCTTTCTGAAGCCAGTTTTTACTTAAACCATATTCTCAATCACTAATCTTTTCAGCTATGAATCATCACATTTATTTTTTAATATTCATCCTCTCCACAAGTGAATGACTTTCACTAGCAGAAAATAAAATCCCTACTTCTAGACTGCAGGGTTTTGAAATATACAGTCTCCTCTAAAGTGTTCAGTTTTGGTTTGCATCTGAGTATTAAATATTTCCAAAAAAAATCCCAGCCAGACTTATTTGATGAGGATAAGACAATATATCGAGTGCGTTATTGAAGTAATCTCCACTTGTATGACTCAAACACGTCCAAAACCAGACCAATCATTTTCTTTCAAAGCCTTATCCTCTCTCAGAGAATGTTAACACGATTACAGCAGAAATCTAGAAGCCATCTGTGACTATCTTCTTGTCCTTTACCTCCCAAAGAATATGGATGATAAAATCTAGGCATTTTTAACTTCTAAATACCATTTAAAGCTGTCTGCTTCTCTTCTGTCTCCATCCTGCTTCCACTCATTTCTCCATAAACTCTAATCAGGTTTTTGCTAGCCACATTCCAAAAAACCTCTCATCAAATTACTGTCATGTTTCTTAGTGAATGAAAATGACCTTCTTTCTCTTATTTGACCTTCCAGCAGATTCAATAACTCCTTCTTTAATAATGCTCTTCTTTAGAAATACTATACCTTGTCAGATTACACGGCATAACTACTTTCCATTCATTATTTTTCTATCCCATTTTCTGGCTCATCAATCTTAAATGAACTATTAAATATTTGAATTTCATGAGGCTCCATCATAGACACCCTTGTCTTCTTTTCTCAGCATGCGGCCGTATTAATGCTTGAGGCTTCCATCTTGGCATTCATGTCTTCTCTGCCATCCCAGCTTAATTTTACCAACCTTCCTGCTTAAGTCCCTTATTTAATGTTCTCATACTCTATGTAGCTTTCCTTCATTGCTCTTATCCCTGGCTGAATTCACACATAATTATGTTACTCTTTTTTTCAATTTCTTTCTCTACAATTGCCCCCTTAGACATAAGATCAAAAATCACAACTTTTAATTTTATTTTACTTCTATTGTCTTACTTGTCATATGCAGGTGATTAATAGATATTTGGTCAATTAACAAATTATGACTAGAATGACTCCACTGTTACAATTTTGTGGCACCATTTTGAGAATAAACAATGACTCAAATATGTCTGAAACTATTTTCACAATTTCACCCCAAACCTGGTCTTCTCCCAGTGTTTCCTCATTCGCTGAATGTTATCAGCAACAAGCTAGAAAGGAAGTCTTTTCTTAATTTCCTTATGTCTAGAGAATGATTCAGTAGTTATTCAGCAGCGTATTTTATTACTTTTTAGACCTGTCAATTTTGAGTTTCTATTAATGAACCAAGCTTAACTATAACTGGTCTATTTCTTTCAGATTTAAGAACCAATGAAAATTATTACAACAGAATCGTTTGAGATATTTCTGATCTTAAAAATTAAAGACATAAACTGAATAATTATAATACTACTGTATGGTTTGCTCAATAAGAATCTGTCTGCTTTAATTAAAACAAACAAGCAAACAAAAACCCATACTTTCCTCTTTTTCTCCATAGGGAAGCACACTGATTGTAATCATTGGGTCTTATTTGAAAATTAAATTCAGTGAGCTTTGTCCTCCAAGGCTGAAAGAAAAGGATCATTTTCTTGTGACACTAAGAGAATTAAACTGGCACATTAAGCCTTCCACTCAATTCAGTGATTCTCCTCTTATATTTAGATTCTGTATGAGAACATGCCCTATATGCATGTAGGATAGAATATCATATGATATTTTCATTTTAAAGCACCTTCCATCTGGCAAATCATTCAGCCTCTGGAAATTTTAATGAATCAAATATCATATTAGCATCCTGAATGTGTATATTTTATACAGAAGTAAATTAATTTATATTTGATGCTGAGAGGTATTCTGTCAGAACATTTCTTTCCACAGATAGTTTCTTTCTTTTTTTTCTTAAAACTTCACTATATGAAATATAAAATTATTTAATAAGTCTTATCATGTCATAGCATAGTAACACATTACAGGACTGATAGCAAACAACAGATATTCTGCAGCCATTCAGAAAAAAAGAAAACAACAGAAGTTGCAATTTAACTCCTTTGAAATGCAGTCACTTAAGATGATGGCATGAATCAATATATTACCCCCTGACAAAATAAAATTTACTCAAAGAAAAATTATGTGACAATTTTTAAAATCAAGTTCTGACTTGATAATTTATTGTGTTATACACTATTGAAAAGTTCTATGATAAAACAAATCACACAAATTTTAATTGAAGATGTAGCACATTATTAAATACTATTTTAAGAATAATACTCGGCTTATTATTCTATGATTACATATGATTTCCTGAAATCAAATTGGCTAGATTATCACTAATATAGTTTGCAATATAAATGACAGCTGAGCATACTAAGAACTAAGTGGTCAATTAGAGTTTAAAAGCACATAGACAATAAATAAGCCTGCCCATCTTTAAATGTTTTGATAATTTAGTTTTAATGACTTATATAAATTGAATTGTGTACTCCTCAAAAGATATGTTGATGTCCCTCCTCCCAGTACCACAGAATGTGACCTTATTTGAAAATAGAGTCATTACAGACGTAATCAGTTGAAGTGAGTTTGTACTAAAAAGAATGGGGTGACTACCTAATCTTACACGACTGGTGTCCTTAAAGATATGAGTATGTGAAGACACGAGACACTGGAAGAATGACATGCAAGGACAGAGGCAGAGATTGGAGTAATGCATCTGCAAGCCAAGGAACGCCAAGGAATGCTGATGGTCACGGGAAGCCAAGAGAGAGGTATGCAACAGATTCTCCTTCCAAATTCTCAGAAGGAACCAACTTGCTGACACCTTGATTTTGAACTTCTAGCCTCCAGAAGTGTGAGACAATAAATTTATGTTGCTTTAAGCCATCCATCTTGCAGTACTCAGTACCCTCTTTTTCTTTTGAGATGCAGTCTTGGCTCTGTCACCCAGGCTGGAGTGCAGTGGTGCGATCTCAGCTCACTGCAAACTCTGCCTCCTGGGTTCAAGCAATTCTCCTGCCTCAGCCTCCCGAGTAGCTGGGACTACAGGCGCCTACCACCACGCCTGGCTAATTCTTTGTATTTTTAGTAGAGACATGGTTTAACCGTGTTAGCCAGGAGGGTCTCGATCTCCTGATCTCGTGATCCATCCACCTCGGCCTCCCAAAGTGCTGGGATTACAGGCATGAGTGACTGCACCCGGTCTGACCATGAAGCATTTTTTGTTTGCTGAATATATCACCTCTCTTACTTTTAGAGCCTATTTCTATACCTTGAAATAAATGTTCACTCAAGACAATAAGACATATTATAAAGCAAGACTCTTTATCATTATAAATCAATCATAGGCAACCAGAATTATCCAAATCAGTAGCTGTACATAGGACTCTCTAATAGTCAACTGTCATAAATCATTTTGAAGAATGAAGAATAAATTTCTTGCTAGATGGTTTACATGCTGTTTTGCTGTTTACATAATGTGCGGTGTCTCTATAATACCATAGGCAATACACATATAGTGTAAACACTTTCATAATTAAAAATAATAGAAATTCTGGCCTGGCATGGTGGCTCACGCCTGTAATCCCAGCACTTTGGGAGGCTGAGGTGGGTGGATCACGAGGTCAAGAGATCGAGACTAACCTGGCCAACATGGTGAAACCCTGTCTCTACTAAAAAAAAAAAAAATACAAAAATCAGCTGTGTGTGGTAGCAGGTGCCTGTAGTCCCAGCTACTTGGGAGGCTGAGGCAGGAGAATCCCTTGAACAGGGAGGCGGAGGTTATAGTGGGCCAAGATCACACCACTGCAGTCCAGCCTGGTGACAGAGTAAGACTCCGTCTCAAATAATAATAATAATAATAAAATAAATTCTAATGTTCATCTAATTAATAAGAGACCAATTTAAAAATAGACATTAATGCAAAATGCATTGATGTGAAACAGCCTGTAAATACATTTTTTATTAGTTAGAAGTGTGGTGGCTGGGCATGGTGGCTCATGCCGGTATTCCCAGCACTTTGGGAGGCCAAGGCAGGCAGATCAAGACGTGAGGAGATCGAGACATGGTGAAACCCTATCTCTACTAAAAATACAAAAAAAAAAAAAAAAAAGAAGACAAATTAACCTGATGTGGTGGCCGGTGCCTGTAGTCCCAGCTACTCAGGAGGCTGAGGCAGGAGAATGGCGTGAACCCAGGAGGTGGAGGGTAGAGGTTGCAGTGAGCCGAGTTCATGCCACTGCATTCCAGCCTGAGTGACAGAGCAAGACTGTCTCAAAAAAAAAAAAAGTGTGGCAGAAATGTTGGTTGGACAATAGTTGGGAGTCATCTATGGTTCCTAGGAATTATTAATTAGTCTAATCTAGTAAAGCTTCCAAACACTCCTTGACATACTTCTATTATTTAAAAACCTAGTTTATATACTTACTTCTTTATTAAAATATATTAATGTCTGTGGTGACATGTATTGGGCAAATTAACTAAAAATTTAGAGACTAATTCCTCTAACTCAATAATCTTCCCAGTAGCACAGATAATACGTGATTTACAATTGTGTAATGAAAGTTCATCTCAAAACACCAACGTTATCACTCTAACGTCATTGCTATCTGATTAGAGCACAACCTGCATTGTTATTGCTTTAACTGAAAATCAATTTCTCAATCATTGAATTACATAAAGCCCTGAGAGAGATCATACTTATTATCTCTGTCTTCAATTTGCTAGACTTTCCTGGGCTGTCAGTTTATCTAGATTTAGAGTAAATGTTAAATGCAGTAGTTAATCTCTAAACTGTGAGGAGATGTGGCTGCTGAGATATCATCAGACATAATTCCTTTTTCCTATCTCCATTGTTTTGAAGTGGGGAAGGGGAGTAAATCTTGGTTGGTGTAGAGCCAGTGTGTCTTTATCTTGACAAAATAAATGAAAACAGAGTTCCTATATCACTGTTGTTATGTAAATATATGAACAAAATAGTAAAAGGCCTAATAAATTTTCAAAATACTATGTGTAAAGCTCCTTCCTTATGAAGGACACAAATGTCTCATAATTCTTTAATGGAGAATGAATAAGAGAATTCATAATTATCTTATTAGTTCTGTTGAAACTATGAAGCCTAGCCAATGAATTTCCTTCCAATAAATAATTTCCCATTTATTTGCAGAGATTTAGCCTTCATATCTATTCCCATACATATTCTCCAGATATGTGTCTTCATTAATTAAAATTATCAAATATTTCTTTTGGAGAGTAGTACTCTTCCTTCAGAACTCACACTTTGTAACTCACCTTTAGGGGCCTGCTGAGATTTGAGTATACCTGAGGATTTATAGATCTTCTTTAGGAGCCTGCTGTGACTCGAGTTAAGTTGTAGGTCTAAAAGTGGGAAGAGTGGGGCATGAAGAAAATCAGCACCATCTTGCAAAGTAATTGCCTCAGAATAGATCATTACAAGGCTACTTCTACTGGCAAAGCTGACTCAACAGAATTTAGGGGTTCGATGCCCACAATTTTATCAAAATATCCCCATGCGTCTCCATTGCAGTTTTCATTATCCCATTCCTTCCCAATCAGCGCCCTTACTTTAGAAGTAGACATCCTTTGTGGTTGGGAATTTGTTGTAATTAAGCCACTTGCAGCTGAGATTCTAGGTTTGGTTTTCAGCAACTTCAGCTATGGCTACAGGAGATAAGAAAGTTTTTCATGGCAGACAGAGACATTTTCAAGTCATATATGTTGTGGATGAACTGGAAATTTAAATTCCTGAGCTCATCTTTTTCTTTTGCCACTTTATTCAGTGACATTAAGGACAGCTATCCAATCTTATTATACTTATTAATTTGGCAAACGTGTCATATACAAACACAGAATCTGACCTCTTCTTTATATTTGATTTTGGGTATCCAATGCTTAAATTTTGTGCATTTCTAATGGCTGTTGCTACGTCATACTATGGTCCATTGGTACTCTCTTTACTGCTGGAAATACAGTCATTGGTGCCACTCAATCTAATCAGGTAGAGAAGCAATTTGGAAACCTCAGAAGTAATCTAGAAAACTCATCCTTAAGACTCGGTTTCTCAGCAAACTATCACAAGGACAGAAAACCAAACACCACATGGTCTCACTCATAGGTGGCAACTGAACAATGAGATCACGTGGACACAAGAGGGGGAACATCACACACTGGGGCCTATAGTGGGGAGGGGGAAGGGGGAAGAAATAGCATTAGGAGATATACCTAATGTGGATGACGAGTTAATGGGTGCAGCACACCAACATGGCACATGTATACATATGTAACAAACCTGCATGTTGTGCACATGTACCCTAGAACTTAAAGTATAATAATAAAAAAAAAAAAGATTCTGTTTCTCTAGAACCACTCTCAGTACTGAAATCTATATATCTATATTAGTCAGTAACGATTCTCCAGAAAAACAGAACCAAAAGCTGTGTGTGTGTGCGCGTGCGCGTGCACGTGTGTGTGTGTGTGTGTGTGTGTGCAGAAACAGAAAGAGAGAGACAGACAGATGTTAAAGTATTGGCTTGCATATGTGTGGAGGCTTGACAGGTGTAAAATTTGCAGGGTAGACTCTCAGGCTGGAGACTCAGAAGAGTTATCTTTTGAGTCCCAAAGAAGTTGGTTGGCAGAATTTTTCCTTGCTTAAAAAGGTCAGAGTTTTCTTTTAAGACCTTCAGCTGATTGGATGAGGCCCACTCACATTGTGGAGGATAACCTGCTGTACTCAAAGTCTCATGATTTAAACATTGATCACATTTTAAAATATCTGCATGAAAACATCTGAAATAATGTTTGAGAAAGCACCTGTGTATACTATGACCTAGTCATGTTGATGCATAAAATTGAGCATAACATCTGCTTGTAGTGCTTTGTTGATCCTTTCTTATGTCATCAGGATCGTCTTATCCATGAACTTACTTCCTTCTGCCAAAAAATTAATTCAGCTTTCTCAATGTCTTGGGAATTTTCTTTCTTTGCCTCACTAATATTTATTTAGGTTAATGTTCCTAAATAAATTAATTTCCAAACTTACAAAATATATAGTCTACTTTCACAGCCTCTAATTTCTCATGACATGGTCATTTCTCTTTCAGTTGCAGTTTAGCTTTTATCCCAAATCAATGCTGACATTGTTTTCCCAAGATGTGGAATGTGATCTACGTGACAAAAGAAAGACCATTTTGGTATTTATTTGCATTTATTCTCTCTACAGAACTGCCACTGTTAGTATTTTCCTGTTTTTCACATTTCATTTCATTTTTAACTTTTATAGCCACCTAGTAGGTTTATATATTTATGGAGTGCATGAGATATTTTGAGACAAACATAAAATTTTGTTTGTTTTTTAATCTTTTCTCTTCCTTGGCACTATATTATTTTCCTCTCCTTTCTCTATGTTATTCAGGATAACCTAGCTATCATATAGTAATAAGCAAATCTAGAAATATAAAGAATGACTTTTCTTTCAGAAAAATGTTAATGCTACTTGAGTGGCTCTCTATGGAAGTTCTCCATTGTGGAAAAACTCAGAGATGCATGTTACTTTCATCTTAGGTTCTGTCATTTTAACAAATGACCTCAATAGTCATCACCAAAGAGAAAGTAAAAAATGGAGGAGGTTCACTGATCTGTGTCAGAGTGTAATGCGACACTTCTGCTCATAATTTGTTGGTTACAACTGGTCACATCAAGGGTTTTGCAAGGGAGTCTAAGAAGTATAAGACACCCTATAAGAATATTCTGTTAACTAAATAGTCCCTTTGCTCCATTCTTCAAAATAAAACCTGCCCAGTTCTGCCCAAAAAATATATAAATAGGAGTTCCCTCTAGTCATTAGCATCAGTTGCAAATTCAGAATTTTTGAAAATTCCGTTGTTTCAGCTCCTTCATCAAGTCTAACTATAGCTCCTCCTTATCCAGAAAGCTATACCCTCAGCAACTCTCGCATACCCAGTTTTTAATGATGAAAGAGGGATCAGGTTATCACAATAAACACTACTAACTAAAGAAAATAAAGTGAAGAATGAGAAATACAATCTTCTCTTGTCTGTAGTATTTCAAAAATCCTATTGAATAAACATTGTGAAGCCTTTCATCACAGAGGTGAGGAAGTTTCCTTGATGAGCATCAGAGTCACCTCCAAGGGGACAACTCTCTTACATGAATCTCTGGGACCCTTAGTTTGTTCTCCAGGAAGCCCTCTTCATGTCCTTATTTTTGGCTACTTCTGAAGTGATCACTGGGAAATAAGCGTCTCTGTGCATTTAAGTATTGTGGTATAATAAAATATTGTAAGAATTAGTGTATCAAAAAAAAACTCCACAATTTATCATTACTATTTAAAAGAAATAAAATTTTACATTCCAATCTTATGTTTTGATCAAGTCATTTTAATTTGCTGACAATTATCATGGTGCATGTGCTTCTCACAGACTTTTGAAACTCCAAATCGTAATGCTTGGAGAATGGAATCAATTGGTTTTTCCAACATAAGAAAGATTCTAATTCCTGAGCTGTGTCAATTTCCTTTCACTGCTCTTTGCAAATAAACACCATGGTGCATGAATTTTTGTCCTCTGATAAAATTTTGCCAAGTTTAATTATCCAGTAATATATACCAATATCTTATTTTACATCCTCCTCCCCGAGAGCTGCAACTCATTAGATCACCTTTTTAATTGTCTTAGGTGATAGATTATAAATAATTATCTACTGCATAAAATGATTGTTCACCTGTACAGCTTTTGGTATCAGTTTTCTCCCCATCCTCTGTCTACCTACTTAGCCAACACCATATATTTTAGGTTTTGTTATACTAGCATCACATTTCCCTTACTGATATTAAAAGAAGATAATTTGGAGAATGCTCAACAATTATTTGCTTCAAGCTGTGAGTGACGTACACATTCCGATTTTTGAGATCTAAGACCTAACTGAGGAAACTTGGGAGTTTATTCATTCTGCATGAGAAGAAAGAAAATCCAGTGCAGAAAACAGCATTATCTTTACTGACTCTACAATTTTATTTTTTATCTAATTTCCCTTAGATAATCTCTATGTTGAATATTTTTCAAAAACATTTATTATACTGACAATTTTGTACTATATCTTGTCTCTTCATATTCTTTCCTTTCAAGTGAAGGTAACATTTCCTATACACATAGTATAGACATATGTCATTTACTTTACATCCAATATAAATGAACATACTCATGGATGTTATAATTCTCCTACTGCAGATATTTACCTAATTATATAAAATAGAAGCTCTTTTATATTAATAAAGAAGGGAGACAATTTGTTCAAACTCACAAGAATTGTATATGGTAAGGACAGAATTAAAAGCCAGGTTTGTCTGATTCATACATAAATGCTCTACGCATTACATGATGCTGCTTTAAATATGTCCATTTCAGCCAGGCGCGGTGACTCACACCTGTAATCCCAGCACTTTGGGAGGCCGAGGCGGGCGGATTGCCTGAGGTCAGGAGTTCCAGACCCGTCTGGCCTATATGGTGAAACCCCACCTCTAATAAAAATACAAAAAAATTATCTGGGTGTGGTGGCAGGCGCCTGCAATCCCAGCTCCTCAGGAGGCTGAGGTAGGAGAATAGTTTGAATCCGGGAGGTGGAGGTTGCAGTGAGCCAAGATGATGCCATTGTACTCCAGTCTGGGTAACAAGAGCAAGACTCTGTCTCAAAAAAAAAAAAAAAAAAAAAAAAAAAGCCCATTTCTATGTTCTTCATCTCTTGCATTAATAGAGTCTCAGTCTTCACAATGAGCTCATATTTTTCTCCGAATTTTATAACCACAATCCTAAACTGGCTCATCAGCCTGCCATAATTCTAAGTCACTTAATGATCTCAACCTCAGCATGTTTCTAACCCAAATATACTTTCACTTTTTTTCAAAGAACATCTCCTTTACTGTGCCTTTAATCATACAAGTCCAGAGGCCTAGACATTTTGGGGACACCTGGAAAAAGGAAGGTGGATTATTGCAATCAGAATTGCAACAAAACTCATCCAGGATGAAGTGTGAAAATAAATTCTGGTATGCAATCACATCAAGGGTCAAGCATATGTGCTGGAGATACCAGCACAGAGCAAGCAGGTATACAATAAATGATAGAAAGCAGAGCCTTGAAAGTCTGTGTTCTGCCCTGGAGTTTAGCAGCTGCAGAAGCTACAGAAGGATATTTAGCCTGGGTTGTAAGACAAGAGTCTACTGAGCTGGCCCAGGTGCTCATTTCTTCATTTCAGTGAAAGGCACCAACAAGTTCTTCTTGTTACTCAAGATTATTTTCTTAGAATTGATTTAGAGTCTTAAATCTCTCTTGTTTTCCAGAACCAATCATGTAATTTACATGCAATTCTACTTCTGTTAGGTTTTTGTAATCTCTCTTATATTCAGCATTACTTTTTCCACCCTGGCTCAAGTATTTCATTATCTTTACTTGGCTTACTGCAATAACCTTTTAGTTGATCTTTAGTTTATTTATTCAATAATTGTTAATTTTCTGTTTTACAGCCCTCCCTGCTCCCATTTTTTTCCCTCGATAGCAAACACATCTTAAACTTTAAGCTGGAATCCAAGGAACTTCATGCTCATGCTTATAAACAAAGCAGGTACTTGTACCCCAATCCTTTGTAATGAAAGATAAGGATGGGGCATCATGAGTTCCCAGGAAAATTACCCTTTAAATGTGTGCACATGCAGATACAAACATACAAAACAAACCATTATTTTCTTCTTCATTGGAAGTGGTTAATTTTGTTTGTACATGGCACTTGGGGGTAGCTTAAATAAGCTCTGTCTCTCAGAAAAATTTGCTGACAAAAAGAGGATGATAGAACAACAATGAGAAAAAGTCCTACATCTTTGATAATGTTGAATGACTGAATCAACTCTGGAAACTTTTGCCTTCCTAATCTTCTAAAAATATACATAGTTCATTTTGTTATTTGCGAAGCCCCCAGTGGCTAGGTGTTCTGTTTCTTGTATCAGAAAGTGCTGTAATCAATGAATGCATGAGTCTTCTGGATTTATTTAACCTTTCACAGTCAGGCTGGTCAGTGCTCTTCAGACTTGACACACACATTTTCACTTTGCGGTTGTTCCCGCTGCTACCTACTCCTGGGACGTGAGGCCAACCCACATATGACTTAGCCAAAATCATTTCCATGCTCCAAGACTCAGTTTAAACAAAATACATTATTAGCAAGCTTATCTTTATTGCCCTAACCTGATGTGTCTTTTTTTCTATTTTACATATACTATTTTCAAGGCACATTTGATTATATATTTCATAATACAGTAATTGCCAAAGTATGTTTAACACATGATTTCCTCAGGATCCCTTCCCATTCTGAATTCCAAATGGAAGTACGGAAAGTGCAATGCAAAGAATGATGATCCATATTTATTTTTGGCAAGCTTGTAGAAGCACTATTGTAAATGTTAAGGAAAAAGAATTGTAACCTAGAAACTTCTTCAGCATATGAGACACCATTCAGGACTGCTGCTGTCTGAGTGTTTTCTGTTTTAAGGTACTAATTTTTTCTCCTCCTAGAGTACGTTGTAGCTTAGAAATTTCATCCCCAGAAGCACAAGTTGCACCATTCATTCCTGTTCTGAAGGACAATGCCCTCCTTTCGTTAAAATCCCACACATTCAGAATTTTGAATCCTTGAGACATCTGTCAGTGTGGGCAGAAAGCAGTTTGAAATTTTCACAGACATGAGTTTGCAGTGTCACTATCCTTCTTAGGAGTGTATGATTTTAAGAGATTTATTTAGTCTTTCTACTCTCAGATTGCTGATTTTAAAAAATGGGCATAACATCAACTTTTTTGGTGGTTTCTTACAAGGATTAAATCCCAATTCTGCCTTTATAAGTTGTGTAATTTTAAGAAAGTGCTACTAAAATTTCTACCTATGTAAAATGTGTATAATAGCACCTACCTAATAGCATTTTGTCCCCAATTAAATGGTTTAACATAGGTAAAAAACTTAGAGTAGTGCTTGACACAGAGGCAACACTGTCTATAATTTTGCTATTAATAATAGTATATTGCCTGACACTTAATATGTCCTTGATACATTGTAACTATTATTATGAATTCAATTATGTATTTATTCTGTATCTTTTTAACATGTTTGTTTACTTACCTAGAAAACATTTCTTTTTTTCACTATAAATACCTTGAATTTAGAAGCTATCATACAAACTGTTGTGCCATGTAGACCCAAGAACTATGCCCATGGAAAGATCTCAGTAGATATTTTTAAATTAATTTTATTTCTCAGGAAGTATCTAACACAAAGTGAAATATAACTCTAAGAATAAATCTTTAAGATTTATGGTTTCTCATATTAAGATAAATGAAAGCCATCATTGAAGTGTTTGCAAACATAACAACAAAATTGACTCAATATAATTTTCCATTGATAAAAGACTGGCCAAATAAATCATGGTACATTTACCAAAAAACATACAAAACAGTTATTACGTGGAAAAGTGCTTTAAAATATAGGTTTTATCATACGTTAGGTACAGCAAAACCAACAGATCAGAAGATGATTGCTATTGAAAAGATAGCTTGTGGCCAGACGCGGGGGCTCACACCTGTAATTCCAGCACTTCGGGAGGCCGAGGCAGGAGAATCACAAAGTCAGGAGTTCAAGACCAGCCTGACCAACATGGTGAAACCCTGTCTCTACTAAAAATACAAAAATTAATGGGCGTAGTGGCAGGCGCCTCTAATCCCAGCTACTCGGGAGGCTGAGGCAGGAGAATCCCTTGAACTTGGGAGGCAGAGGTTGTTGCAGTGAGCCGAGATCGTGCCAATGCACTCCAGTCCTGACGACAGAGTGAGACTCTGTCTCAAAAAAAAAAAAAAAAAAAAGAAAGAAAGAAAATATAGCATGTTATACTCACAGATTTTTAAGAGGAAGGGCATGCCGTGCCATTGCAGGTCACAGGGAAAAGCATCAGAGTCAGTCAGAGGCATGGGAAATGAGGGAAAAACATGGTCAAGAGTTTTCATTAACTGAAACATCAAAGCTGTTTTTGAATGGCTATCATAGCAGAGGGCAGTGGCCTTGGATGCCCATAGTCAGTTACTTCAGGTGAGCTTTGCTGCTGACCAGCTCTACCAGGGGTTTGAGAAAATTCACTTCTGTATTGGTTTATTTAGCTGTAAACAAAAAGTAACATATATCACAGAATTCTGATTGAGATTAAATGATATGAGTTATGTAAGCTTCAAAGAATATTATATATGTATGTGTATATATTTGCATATATATATGCATATGAATGTGTGTGTTAAAAGTATACTACTTCAGTGTGTGAAAAAGTAGAAAAGTATATATAGATATACATCTATACTTCTTTAACACTTACCTGTCTGCACCACTAATCTTTAAGTACCATGCAACTGGGTCTGTTTTTGTTCACCATTGTATTTCCATCTCCCAGTGCAGTGCTTGGTGAATAGAAGGCTCTCAATGACAAGAACAGCAGCAACACAAAAACCAGAGTCTTTTTGTAGTGCCCATGGGAAGGAATGGATGAGTTAGGGTAGGCAGGCTTAAGATTGGCTAGTTCAAATAATTTCCACATAGTCTGTGGTATCGTGGCTGTCCCTGGTTATCCTGACACCCAGTCCTAGGATGATTAGTGTAGGGAATAGTGGTCCTGAGTGTGAAAGCTTGATGAAGTGGGGTGCTTACAGGTACGAGCTCTGAACTGGTTGCTTTGTATATAAAAACCGTTCTTGTAGGCAGTTTGTACACTTAGCTCCTGGAATTAGCTTGCACTGGAAGGGGCAGTTCCTTCAGGGTCACCAAGGTCCCTAGATGTCAAAGCGTTCAATATAGAAACTAGAAAATGTGGATATGATTTTTAAAAGGCAAATCTGTATGGCATGGGAAGAAGTTCACGGAAGTTTATAATGCGGTATTTTATAAGAATAAGGTTAAAATAGCCGGGCGCGGTGGCTCAAGCCTGTAATCCCAGCACTTTGAGAGGCCGAGACGGGCGGATCACGAGGTCAGGAGATCAAGACCATCCTGGCTAACACGGTGAAACCCCGTCTCTACTAAAAAATACAAAAATCTAGCCGGGCGTGGTGGCGGTGCCTGTAGTCCCAGCTACTCCGGAGGCTGAGGCAGGAGAATGGCGGGAACCCGGGAGGCGGAGCTTGCAGTGAGCCGAGATGGCGCCCCTGCACTCCAGCCTGGGCGACACAGCGAGACTCCGTCTCAAAAAAAAAAAAAAAAAGAGTAAGGTTAAAATACCATTGATCTGTGGTTGATCTATATTTTTCTACTGGGATGCTTAGAAACATAGTACTGACCCTGCAAGATAGAGACGAGGTGTATTAGCTTGTGATTTATGATGTGATGTTCAGGGTCCAAAATTCACCTTTTGTACCAGCTTGCTTATGTTTTTTATTAAATGTGAATAGATGTGGTATGCATCTGGTTTCAGCTGAGTGACCAGTGAGATATAAATGAGTCAGGCAAACTTCCACCTAGGCTCACCTGGGACTAAAGCATCTCACATCTATCTGGGTAATTCATAGTCAGGAGATGGAGCAACTGCTGTGTGGCTGGGGAAGGGCTCTGAGAGCTATGCATGAACTTCTCTGATATTTTCTTGTGCTTTTGTCTCCGGCTGTACTATCTATCTTCATTAAAGCCTCGTATGGTTCCTGTGGAGTCTCCTGAGTCTTCTCAATTATCCGACCTCTTATAATTGCTGTAACAATATATAATATCAGCCCTTTTACTTGTGGAAAGTAAATGCTTGTGTATCTAACTATGAATTAAAGACAAATAAAATTTATACTGTTTTTATTAGTTTAGTAATATGAGAATTCAAGTAGGAGTTAATACACTGCCAATAATATTTTGGTCTTTCTCAGATCCTAGTGGAAGATATAATAAAATCAAAAGTTACATAGTATAGTTATTACCATTTTAATTGGTAATTTAACATAATAAACATCTAAGTGTATTGAGCTTGTGTTTAATAGAGTTCAATTATGTAATTGAGTAATTATCCAATTGAATAATTATCTAAGTAATATAATTGGATGAGTTAAAACATTTAAATCCTTTGAACATATCTACCTACTCTATGCTAGTTTTCTTACATCTAGATAGATTCCTTTACGATAACCTATAATACATTTATTAACAACACATGGATTGACAGTTAAATCCATTTTAAACAGAATGATTTCAGAAAAGGCTATTCCTATCTGGACTTGATTTTCCTATTTGTTCTAGTTGAGGTACTTTAGGGAAAAGCTGCATGTCTCATTTCCCTTAAGAACTAAGAAAGTCATGGACTCAGAGTTACAGAGAGCTAATTTTAGTTTACCCATGTGCCTCTCCAGACTCACTACACAAGCCATAGTGGTACTAGCATACATGTGTATTACAGGTTCACACAATATGAAGCACTTTCCCCCACTTATTACATTACAGTGAACTGTGAAATGGGTTATAAAACTATTAATTATCTTCTCCAAATTGTGCATGATGCTATTGCAAAGCTTCATAGTTTGCAATGTGGTCTACATGTAATCTCTGAAAGCATATTCAACAACTGACTTTTCTTCTTCATAAAATGAAAATATACTGCTGGATAGAACAATATATTATTCATATTTCTATCTGTGGCCCTTATAATCATTTGTATAAATATGTAGTCAATAAATGATAAATGAATTCAATTGATCCTAATTACCATTTATATCACTAAATAATCTGCCCTTTCCTTAGGGTGCACATAAGAAGGTAGAATTCATAAGAAAGGAAAAAATGCACAGATACAAGGTATTCTAGCTTGTGAATGAGTCTTTACAAAAAACTAAAAAATCCTAATAATCATAGCAGAAAGTTAGGTGATTTGGGGAAGAATTTCAGAAAGAATGGCTTTACTGTCTATTGCGTGGTGACAGGAAGAAGGAATAATTTTATGATTGGTTATCTTTACCTTATCTGAAAGAAGAGATGACAAAAGCAAGGCTAAACCTGTCATTGAAAATAGCAGCCATTGATATTGGCTAGAAGAAAAGAGACGTGGGGAGTTTTTGGTTGTTTGACGTTTCATATTTTTTTCTGTATTCAGACAGGACTATGAGGTAGCCTTGTTTCTCTCTTGATCAATTAGCAACAGGATGATCTTGTGTGATATTAATGTTTTGTAAAATAGTGTTTACAAGTGAACAAAGTTACAAGTGAACAAGTTACAAATAGTGTTTAACAAGTGAACATGAAGGCCTCAATGATATTGTTGGGACAGCTCCCAGATGTTTGGGATCAATTTGTTCTTTCTTAGTAACAATCAGTTCCTTGCAGTTTTAAAAACAGCTTTATTGGTATATAAAATATGTAAAATAAGCTATTATACTTAAAATGTACAATTGGATATTTCGACATAAGTATATGACTATAACCACAATCAAAGTAGTGATCTAACCAGCCATCCCTAAGCCTTTCCTCCTGCCCCTTTGTAATCTTTTCTTCATGATCCTTCTAATCCACACCCCATCCCCAGGCAACTATTGGTCTGTTTTCTGTCACTTCACTAGAATTGAATATAAATCGAATTTCCTAGAATTGAATCTTAAGTTGAATCACATATGTACTCTGTTTCTGGTTGTGTGATGGCTTGTTTTCTTTTACCCAGTATAATTATTTTGAGATACAGCTATACTTTTGTATGTCTCAATACATCATTTATTTTATTCCAGAGAAGTAATCCATCTTAAGTACATACCATAGTTTTTTTATCCATTCACCTATTGATAGGATTTGGAGTTGCCTCTAATTGGGGGTTGTTTTTAAGGAAATCTGCAATAAATATTCATGTACACGTCATGTGTATACATATGCTTTCATTTTCCTGTTCTTCAGAAAATACCTAAAATTGGGATGTTTGGGTAATATGGCATTAGTATGCTTAACTTTTGAAAAAGGTTAAACTCTTTTCTAAACTGATAGCAGCACTAAACATTTTAACCAATAATGTTTTATTTGTTTCTTCTTTTCCAATACAGAACTGTTATTTTTTTCCTATCTTATAGCAGGAAATGACTTTCAATATGATAAATAGAAATGAGGAGAAAGGGTACTCTACTCTTGCCAGGTACCTGATCTTGGCATGGATGTTGGGGAAAACCCACAGTTTCTTAATATTAGGTATGGAACTAGCTGTAGGACTTTTAGAAATGTTCTTATTCAAATGGAGAAATTACCCCTAATAGTTTGCTAGAAGTTTGCAATCACAAATGAATGTCAGATTTTGTCAAATAATTTTAGTTCATCAGTTAATATAATTACATAATTTATGTTACGTTTTCATGTATTTCTACATTTGTTTTGCTAAAATTAACCTGTGAAACCATCCTCATCTGGTGCTTTAATCACGTAAAGTCATCTCTTATTGACTTCATTTATTTCAGAGAAACAGGCTTATTCCCATGATCTTTGTCTCTTCATGAGATTTTTGGTATTTGCATAGTTCAAAAAATTGGTCCATGGTATCAAAGTTACCAAATCAATGTATATAGAGTTGCCTATATTATTATTTTAATCAATGTTTATGAGATCTGATCACTTCTCTTTTATGTGTTCTATTTGAAACTTTTGTCTTCTATTTATATATTTATGTAATATTTATATAATTATATATTTATATAATTTTCCATTTCCAATGTCACTGATTTTTACTTAAATTTTTATTATTTCATTTCTTTTGCTTACTTTAAGCTTCAATCATTCTTTCATTTTCTAATTTCTTAAGGAAGAAGCTTTAGTTACTGATTTTTTTTACCTTCTTTTCCTATATATGAACTCAATTTTACACATTTTCTTCTAAGCATTGCGTTTGCCACATCCCATAAATGTTTATATATTGTGTTTACATTTTCATTTTGTTTAAAATACATTATTTTAATTTCTCTTTAAGCTTCTTTAACTCATGTGTAATTTAGAACTGTGCACGTTAATTTTTAAATATTTAGCAATTTTCCAGCTATATTTCTGTTGTTGATACTAATTTAATTTTATTATCATTTGAGGATATTGGGGGGTTTCTATATGTTAAATTTGTTAAGCTCTGTTTACAGTTTATCTTGGTAAATATTTTATGTGAACTTGCAAAGAGTATAAATTCTACTGTTGTTGGATAAAGTATTCTATAAATGTCAATTAGATCAAATCAATCAATAGTGATGCTCCGGTCAACTATATTCTTACCGATTTTGTGCCTGCGTGTTTTAGCAATCACTGAAAAGGGGGTGTTGAAGTCTTCAGTCCAAATAAAGGATCTGTCATTTCTTGCTGTTTTTATCTGATATTTCCTGGTACAGTTCGACACACTACTGTTTGATGCATACTGATTAAGAATCATTATGCTTTCTCAGGGAACTGACCCCTTTATCATTGTGCAATGCCCTTTTTTATCTCTGATAATTTTAGTTATTCTGAACTTGACTTTATTTGAAATTAATAAAGTCTAGCCCTATTTTTATTAGTGTTCATATGCTATATTTTTCTCCATCTCTTTAATTCTTTACTTTTAACCAATCTGACTCCTTATATTTAAAGTTGGTTCCTTGTAGATGTAATACAGCATAGTCATTTTTAAAATCTACTCTGATTAAATTTCTATGTCTATGATTAAATGTCTATGTCTTAAATTCACCAAATAGAAGGGAACATAACGTCTGTGTTAATAGATTAAATGCCTATGTTTTCTTTCTTTCTTTTTTTTTTTTTTTGAGGCACAGTCTCACTGTTTCGCCCAGGCTGGAGTGCAATGGCATGATCTTGGCTCACTGTCACCTACGCCTCCCCAGTTCAAGCGATTCTCTTGCCTCAGCTTCCTGAGTAGAACTACAGGTGCGTGCCACCATGCCCAGCTAATTTTTTTTATTTTTAGTAGAGTCGGGGTTTCACCATGTTGGCCAGGCTGGTCTTGAACTCCTGGCCTCAAGTGATCCACCCACGTAGGCCTCCCAAAGTGCTGGGATTACAGGTGTGAGCCACCACGCCTAGCCATTAAATGTATATTTCTTCTAATTGGTGGATATAGTTGCTTTCATGTCCACTATATACTGTTTTCTATTCCTTACAGGTGTTCTTTGCTTATTTTTTATCTCTTTCTGAAAGTCTTCTGTGGTTTAGTTGGACATTTTATATGATTCTATTTTATCTCTTCTCTTAGCATATCAATTATATTTATTTTTAAGTTATTCTATTATTTCAATTGACTAATGTTTTAAAGTTTTAATTTACATATATTATAATTTATATTAAAATTATATTATTTAAATGGTTGCCCAAGATTTTCATATAATGCTATATAATGCTTCATGTGCAGTTCATGTATCTTAAAATAAAGCATCCCCAATTATAATCTCCCATCTTTTATGGTAGATTAGTCCTTTATTTTATTTAGCTATGTATGCTCTAATCACCCAATACAATTTTACTATTATGACGTTAGCAAACACTTACATTTTAGATGTACTTCAGCTCATCTGGGTACAAACAAAAATAAATTTTAGATCTCTTAAGAATAGAAGAGATAAAGTAGTTTAGTTTCATTTGCTTCCTCATCAATGCCTTTCATTGATGTAGATCTAAGTTACTGGTATTTAGCTTCTTCCACCTGCCTGAGTAAATTTTTTTTACATCATTTGTAGGGAAGATCTGGTGGTGATAAATTATCTTAATGTTTGTCAGGGAACATCTTCTTTTTACCTATGCTTTTTAAAAATACATTCAGTAGATATATTACTCTATGTTTTTATTTAACACATTAAATATTTCACTTAACAAGACAGATTTTTTTTAATCCTTATTCTGCTTTGAGCTCCCTAAACATTTTTGAACTTATGATTGATATCTGTTGTTACTGTGCAAAATTCATAACCATTAATATCTTAAATAATTTTTATGATAGCTTCTCTCTTTTCCCTCAGATATTCCATTTAAGAGTATGTTACACATGTAGCTACTGCTCCACAATTTCTGTATGTTTTCTTTTTTTATTTTTAAAAATTTTAGTGTCCTGAAATTTCTATTGACATATCTTCATGTACCTGATTCTTTAATTGGCTGTGTTGAGTATATTGATAAGCCCATCTAAGACAGTCTTCACTTACATTACTGTGTTTTATGTTTAGATTATATGGGGATTATTTTTCTCTTACAGTTATCATTAACCTGCTTTCCCATCTGCTCTTGGATGTTCATGTTTTTCCATTCAAGCCATTAAAATAATAATCATAACTATTTTAAATTTCCTGTTGATAATGCAAGCATCTGTTTCATATCTGAGTATGACTGTAATGCTTGCATTGTCCATTTCAATTGTGTTTATTTCTTGTCCTTAGGAATGCTTTGCAATTATCTTTTGAAAGTTGGGTGTGATGTATCTGGTAATAAAAATGCATATAAAGGTTTTCATTGTAAGGATTTTTAATAACTTAGCTAGGTGTTGGGCAATGATCAATATATGTTTTAACTATAGTCATCAAAGTATTAACATTTGCCTAACATCCTTGGATTTTTGTTTTGTTTTTTCTCCTCTCTTGAATTTGGGGATTTTCTGTGTACAACTCAGAGAGGTCTGTCTTGAAATACTCTCATTTGTAATCCACCTAAAATTAAGTTTCTGAATTGTATTTAGGTAAAGTTATTTTTCCTGTATAGCAGCCCACTATTATAAAGCTGTGAGGATATTTCACAATGACCGTTCTTGCTCTCCACTCTCAGATCTTACAGGGACTCTTTCTTGGAGACTCACCTTGTGGTCCTACTGGAGTTTCTGGAGTCATAGCCGATTAGTTAGTGAACTTCAAGGATTGTGGCCTTAGGAGTCTCTTACTTTCATACTAGTCTACACTAACAACTTACTGAAATTACCACTTGAATGTTTCTACCATTTTATGAGTCCTGTGATTTCTGCTTTAGGTAAGGATATCTTAGATACTGTAGATGCACCTGTCTGCAGATTTTGGAGGTGATTTTTCCTGCAATTGCAGTTTTCTAATGGATCTAAAAAAAGTTGTTGTTGTTGTTGTTGTTTGTTTTGTTTTGTTTTGTTTTGTTTGAGACGGAGTCTCGCTCTGCCGCCCAGGCTGGAGTGCAGTGGCTGGATCTCAGCTCACTGCAAGCTCCGCCTCCCGGGTTCCAGCCATTCTCCTGCCTCAGCCTCCCGAGTAGCTGGGACTACAGGCGCCTGCCGTGTTGCCTGGCTACTTTTTTGTATTTTTTAGTAGAGACGGGGTTTCACCGTGTTAGCCAGGATGGTCTTGATCTCCTGACCTCGTGATCCGCCCGTCTCTGCCTCCCAAAGTGCTGGGATTACAGGCTTGAGCCACCGCGCCCGGCCAAAAAGTTGTTGTTTTATTTATTTTCTATTTTTGTATGGACAGGAATGACAAATGACAACTTCTTTGTTCATTGAATGTTAGACCTAAAACTGCAATATTTTGTAATATTTTATTTGTTCTTTCATGTATTGAGTCTTTATTTTTTGGGTGCTGCTATTTTAGCTTTAGTTTTAAATTCTTTTAAACTTTTTTTTCTGGAAAATATTTGAGTTATTTGGACATAGTTTGATCCTTTCTAATTATGATTTTAAGATTTGTTGGTCAGGATAGAACCTCAAACTAGGGCTAATTATTTTATACTACAGGGACAAGACTTTTCTAAGTAATCTACCCCCGTTCATTAATCTTAAGATTTTTCAGTCAAACTGATGGCAATGGTCACTCTTCTCAGCCCTGTGTGACCACAAGGACCATTCACCATAACACTTTTGGATAATTCTTTCACCAGTTTCAGGTAATTTATTTGCATGCTTGTGGTGTTCAATACTCAGATGAATAATAGAGGGTATTCCTCCAAAGATCTCTGGAGTTCTTACTCAGAGCAGTTCTTTCCTCTCCAGTATCCTGTATGACATACTCTAGCCATTTTTTTCTCCCTAAATACTAAGTAGCATCTCAACTCAAAAAGTAAAGAAAATTTTCAGAATCTACTTGGGTTTCCCTTCCTTATCACATATGTGAAACCATCAAGGCACTAAGCTGGGACTTTTCATTTCTTTATTATTATTATTGAAATATATTTCAGGGATGACTTCACTCATTGCTTTATGTTCAGTGTCTTTGAAAGCCTTGGTCAGTTTTTTTGGTTGTCTCAGGTACGAGGGTAATTTCCATCTTTTGTGACTTCATCTTGACTGGGCACAGATGTTGGAGAAATGGTGACTATTTTTTAATGCTACAATTACAAACACAAATTAAATCAATATATGATACCTGATACTGATTTCTGATACCTGAGTTGTGCACATTATAGGATTTCTATTGAAGGAAAAATGAATAGTTAAATATATTTAGTTTTATACATACTAATGTAAACAGATATTCACACATATGTGTTACGTATATATTTGAATGCTTTAATATCTATTTAATATTTACCTAAAATATTATATTTTAAAGAAAAATCCAACTCAATTTTGTGACATTCTAGTCAGGCAGATTCTGTCAGAACTGCTAGCAAACTCCATTTTCCTGGACATAGTGCATGATCTATCAGTGAGCACGAAATGGTAGTTGGATCAACTAGTTGGATCAGATAATAGGACTAGTTTTCCTCATTCCCTAGAATTAAGTATGCCCAGTGAACTGGGGACTGTCTTGAAGAAGACTGAGAAAGAACTCAATTATCAGTAAGAACCAGGAGAAGGTGTGAATGACTGAGAACCCTGATAACATTATTTGAACCACTGGATCCATCTGTGCCTAGAAGCAGTCTGATTCCTTGGACTTTTTAGATACTTAAGGCAATAAAATGCCTTAATTTTTCTTTAACCTAGTTTACATTGGGTTTCAGTCATTGCAGTGGCAACAACGATAAAAATCTTCTAACACAATTACTCAATTTTCTATTGAATAGAAAGATGCAAACTTTCCTATTGGGAACACTTTTTCCCCAATTAATTTCAAACAGTTTCGGAGAATTTCAGCTATGCTTTGCAGATATAGAAACTTTGAAATAAATTTTGCCAGGCAGTTTTCATGTGGTAATTCTCTAGAAGGTGACTATGTGAAAATAAATATGACATCAAAAAAGCAGTTTTTAATAAGCTATATCATACACATTGTAGAATATATCATGTTTTATGTACTTTAAAATAATTCAGAACTAATGAAATTTAATGATAAATAATTGAATAAAGGCACATGTCAAAACATTTTAGTGTGGATTTATAGTGTAATAAACATTTATTTCTGATGACAACTTCAATTTCCTTATCCACATTTCTCCGTGAGTACGTTCATTTTCAATTCCTTGTCATCCTGTTTGATGACCTATTTTTAATATTTTCAACTGCTTAAAACATTTAGAAAATAGTATCAGTGAAACACTGGCTTTCCAATATGATATGTAGCAAACGTTTAAGCTTCATCATCACTTATTGCAAAAGTTCTTGCTGGCTTTTTAAGTAGGTGAAGAGGTAAATGAGGACAGAGAATACATATACATAAGGTGTGGGAAGCCTTCATCACACCCACGTGTCTTCTGAGCTTTCCCAGGTGATCCAGGTGAGCTCATTTCTTACACTCCATTTCTCCAGCTTGTAATTAAATGGATTATGACTCCCAGTGGCTTTTGAATTTAATTACCAATGCCATAGCATTGATAATTATTACCTGGAGAAATAAAGACTAAATTATACCACAAGCTTTGTCTTTGCAATATCTCCATCTTTCTTCATCACTACACATAAAAGTCTCATGCAGAGTTTTAACAACATGTTTCTACCACTCAATTTCAAGTTTCTCTGTTCTAAGACATTTAACAAAATATGCTCATATTTAAAGCAGAAACTTGAACCAAATCACAAAATGTCTCTCAATAAGGTATAAATATCAAGTATGTAGTGATATGGTCTCTTATCTGTTTTCTAATATCATGTTGATTCAGCTGACGGACATGCCTAGGATTTACTGCTTGCTTAAATCAAAAAGTTTATTCATTGTTTTCTACTAAGTTTCTACAAAATCAAATGCATTACATCATTGATGAATTTAATTTAAAATAAAATTCTGGGGCTTCCTGGCCTGTTCCAAGTATTCAGTACCCGTACTTCTCTACAGATCTGTTCAGCTAGAATTCCTTTGGCCACTGGACAGGATTACTTTCTCTCCCCAGATGCAGTGTTTTGAAAAACATTAGAGGGAACCTAAGATTAATAAGTTTCTAGCTCTCATGATATTTTTATTATTCTAAATAAGATTAGCTTTTTCAAAAGAAGAAATATAATTAATGAACACCAGCTACCTAGAAGCATCTTTGATTTTTTTCATTCCCTTTTTTTTCTTTTTTTTTTTTTTAGAAGGAATTTCACTCTTGTTGCTCAGGCTGGAGTGCAAGGGCGCAGTCTTGATCACTGCAACCTTTGCCTCCTGGGTTCAAGGGATTCTCTAGCCTCGCCTCTGGAGTAGCTGGTATTGATTACAAGTGCTCACCACCATGCCCAGCTAATTTTTGAATTTGTAGTAGAGACAGGGTTTCGCCATATTGGTCAGGCTGGTCTCAAACTTCTGACCTCAGGTCATCCACCCAATTAGGCCTCCCAAAGTTCTGGAATTACAGGCATGAGCCACTATGCCCAGCTTGCATCTTTAATTCTAACATCATAAATTACTTTAATTTTTTAGTGTTTTTTTTTTTTTTTTTTTTTTTTTTTTTTTTTTTTTTTTTTTTTTTTGCTATAGGCTCTCTATAGAAAGTTTTTCAATTAATTTGAATATATTTGGAATTATGCTATGTGACAGGCATCATGCCAGAAGTTAGATATAACACCATTGAAGAAAAAATATAAACCCCCATGACGTTTGCCTTCTTTTTGAAAGATAGAAAGCCAACTATAGTTTGCTAAATAGTGTCTTATGTTACAAGTTTGCTAATCATTTCTTTCAGTATTTTTCCATGAGTGCAAATTAGCAGCTCTGATACACAGGTATGCCTAAATTTAATGACCTGGGACTTCAAATGTATTACAAGCACTTACAAGCACAAATTCTATATTTATTGTTTTCTTATGAAAACACTAAACAAAGATGAAATGGCAGAACAATTATTTGATAAAGTTTCTATAGTTTTAAATGTCATTAATGTATCAATTTTAGATTAAATTTACTCCTGTGAATATATTATAGAATGTAAATTTTGTTACATTTTTGCAATATATATTGATTAGATTCATTTCTCATATTCTTTTCAGGGATATCACTGATTTCTTTCATCAGTTTTCAGTATATTTGAATGATTACTGATTTTGCATTCTTCATTGATTTCTGTTACACCTTTTTTACTTTCAAATTCTTATTAAGACATTCCAGTTCTAATAATCTCACTGAATATTAGCATGGTTCATTTTAGTTATGTTTACTGTGGAATTTGATGATATTATTATGGTTGAGTTTTTCCTTATTCATCCTTAAATTACCCACATAATTTTTATGAAATTATTTTATTTCAAAAAAGTTAATGTCATTTCTTAAAATAAAAGTTAATGTTATTTCTGATTTTAGTATACACATTACATATATATGTATATATACAAACATTGTGTGTGTGTGTGTCTGTGTACATGTGTGTGTAGTTGCTTCAATTTCCTTTATATTGATGGGATAGCATGGCCTGCTAAGAACACAGATTCTGATGTCAGATTGCTTGGTCAAGATTCTGGTTCTGCTACTTAATAGACATGTGATCTTGGATAAATTCACTAACTTCACTGTCTCTCATTTTCTGTACAGTAATGCTAGTCCACTGGGTTGTAACAAAAATTGAAGTATTTACTACATGTAAAGCAGTGAAACATGATGAGAGTAGAAGGTTTAATTCATCACATAATAGAGCAGTGAAATTTGCCTCCTTGTGAAATATTAATCTCTCAGATCATGAAAATATCCTTCCTAAAATGATTTTATAGTCACCTAAAAGAGACATTGTTAAGAAGACCCAGAAACCAGATGGGAGGTTGAGTCTGCTTTTCTGTTAAATAAGAAAATATTCTTAGTTATGTTTTGCTTTTTGAGAAGCCTCCATACTGTTTTCCACAGTTGCCATACTAATTTACATTTCTTTTTTTCTTTTCTTTTTTTTTT
>NC_045452.1:55480993-55511133 GCF_002776525.5 Piliocolobus tephrosceles | reverse complement strand
CTTTCTTTCTTTCTTTCTTTCTTTCTTTCTTTCTTTCTTTCTTTCTTTCTTTCTTTCTTTCTTTCTTTCTTTCGAGAGGGAGTGTCGCTCTCGCCCAGGCTGGAGTGCAGTGGCCGGATCTCAGCTCACTGCAAGCTCCGCCTCCCGGGTTCACGCCATTCTCCTGCCCCAGTCTCCGGAGTAGCTGGGACTACAGGTGCCCGCCACCAGGCCCGGCTTATTTATTTATTTATTTATTTATTTATTTATTTATTTAAGTAGAGACGGGGTTTCGCCATGTTAGCCAGGATGGTCTCGATCTCCTGACCTCGTGATCTGCCCGCCTCAGCCTCCCAAAGTGCTGGGATTACAGGCGTGAGCCACCGCGCCCAGACACTAATTTACATTTCTACAGTGTGCAAGCATTCCCCTTTCCCGCATCCTTGTTAGAGTCTTATTTTCTATTTATTTGGGTAATAGCTATTCTATCTGGGGTGAGATATATCATTGTGGTTTTGATATGCATTTCCCTGAATATTAGTGACTCTGAACACTATATCTGTTAGCAATTTGCATGTCTTCTTTTGAAAAATGTATATTCAGATATTTCACCAATTTTTGAGTCAAATTATTACTATTATTATTATTTTGCTATTGAGTTGAGTTCTTATACATTCTTATTATTCTTCCCTTACTGGATGGGACCGGATAGTTTGCAAATATTTTCTCCCATTCTGTGGTTGTTTCCTCACTTTATTGAATGCTTTCTTTGCTGTTCATAAACTTTCCTTAGCATAATACCATTTGTCAATTTATGCTTTTATGTTTTTTGAATCCTTACTCAAAATAAATCTTTTCCCAGACCAATATCCTGAAACATTTCCCCAGTGTTGTCTCCCACTAGTCTCATAGTTTTAGATCTTACATTTAAGCGTTTAATCCACTTTTACTTGATTTTTGTATATGAAAATAGATAAGGGTCTAGATTTATTCTTTTACATATTGATACCCAGTATTCCCAGCACCATTTATTGAAGAGATTGCCCTATCACCAATGTATGTTCTTGGCACCTTTGTCAAAACTGAGTTGGCTGTACAACAACTATGGAAAACAGTATGAAGTGTTCTCAAAAACTAAACTAACATATGATTCAGCAATCCTACTGCTGGGATATATCCAAAAGAAATGAGATTAGTATGTCTATTGTAGCACTATTAATAATGGGCGAGATGAAGAATAAACCTGTTATATATATTATATATATATATTCATCCATATATATATATATTTTATACATCCATATAAAAATAATGAAATATTTTCATTTGCAACATCCTGGAGAATGGTGGCTACCACAGGTTGGGAACGATAGTGGAGATGGGGAATGAAGAGACAATGGTTATTGGGTAGAAAAATACCATTAAATAGAAGGAATAACTTGTAGTATTCAGTAGCAGCACAGTAGGATAATTACGATTACTAAGAATTTATAGTATATTTCAAAATATCTAGACGAGAACATTTGGAATGTTCCCAACACAAATAGTGCTAAATGTATGAGGTTGACAGATATCCCAATTACTTTTATTTGCTCATTACTCCTTGTATGCATGTATCAAAATATCACATATATCCTACAATATGTATTAATGTAATTGTTATGTATTCATAATTTTTAAAAGCTACAAATCAAAATTTGAGAAATTTCAGAGCACGGAATAAAATATTTTTTAAATCTCTCTTAAATTTTTAAGAATTCATTAGTTTGGTTTTGCTACTTTACCCTGAAAAACTCATCTTTCTAATATTTAAAAATAAATATTAAACCAAGAGAGAAGGTCAGAGAGATCCATGCTCTGAAAGTCTAAGAACAATGCAGAAAGAAGCAGCTCATAAAAATTAATCTGCAAGTTTGACTGGTCAGGGGCAGTTTTGAACACAGGCATCTTTGTCTCAAAAGAGAAAGAAAAAACTCCTTTGTATGAGACTTTATTTTTCCAGTGCTTTTGAATGTACTAAATCATATTTAGTTATTTATATTGAGTTTATAATCTTACTGACTCAGTGAAAGAGTTCAAAAAATGAAATAGACTTAGCACAACAATGCAACTAGAATCAGCAAAGAAATGAATGTGTTGTTCTGTCAAATCCCATTGCCACAATAGCTCTGCCAATTTGTTTGAAAAATGTACAGCCCTGGAGTTTCGGCACCACTTAACAGCCGAGGAGAACAAAGTGTGTGTAGTGAGATACAAATCTTCCATACCATTAGTTCAATATATTTCTGCATAGCAGCTTTTCAAAAATTGGAAGCATATTTTGGCACCATGCTGCTTCAAAGCAACAACAATAAAATCTGAGAAATACATGCAGAAAGCTGTCAGCCCTTAAAAATACTGTGTTTAGTTTTTTTTTCCACAGAGCTACTGCTTGATTGGCTTAGTTCTTCTTTATCTATTATTCATCCAGATCATATTAACATGGGAACACCAGGTAGACTTAAAGTTTATTAAGTGTGTGTGACTCAAATAATTTTGAACAGGGTGAATAACGTAGTGCTTAATTAAAAATCTATTGACTAATTAGGGTAGGATATATAGCTTACACAATTTTTGGAAATACAAAAACAACCCCCCCCCAAAAAAATAACTAGAAAATAGCAATATCACTTCCAGATTACAAAATAAATATCATTGATATTTTGCTCATTTGAACCAAGCAGTTTTCACATAAGCAGATAGTGTGTTAATTCAGTTTTATAAAATAAGCATTTAAGATAAAAGTATTACCTGACTCTACTGAATGACACTGTTAGAAAACAATGCTATGATAATATCTTAATAAAATATATTTTTACAATAACAATGTGTCAATAGGATACTATTGAGTTCAAGAAATTGTGCTAGTTATTTACATACATTGATTAGAATCCTCACACTAATCCCACCTGATTTTTTTTACCTTTGTTTTTCTGGTAAAGAAACTGTGACTGAAAGAGACTTGAAACTCACATCACTTTAAATTTGTTGGAAGCAACATAGCAAAAAACAAACAAACAAAACTCTCTAAACCTGTTTGATTTCAATAAATTTTTAGCATTGGTAGGAGTACTTACTGCTGGTACTTCTGAGTTATATGGAAATATATATATATATATGAGAAACTAAAGAAAAATAAAACACTGAAGAGATAAAGAAGCAAACACACATTCATATACATTTAATTAATAGTTGTAAATTGAGAATAAAACAAATATTTGCTTAGTATCATGAGAGAGGAAAAGATAAAAACATTTTCAAAAAAACTACTCTTTTAAAGAGGATCCAGTAGAAAATTCTCAATAGTCATATTTGAGATATTTGGTTGTAAAATATTGGATATTAAATATAAGATGAAGCTTCTCATTAAGTTATTATAATTCATATTTTTAAATGTCAAAGCTACAAACACCTAAGTATGTTTGTTGATGATTATAATGAAATTGTCTACATTTCCAACCATTTGATTTTGAGATACATCTATTTTCATGAAATGTAAAATACATTTTGGACCAACTTTATGAACATTAGTAAATCATTCATCTACTCATCTGATTTGCAAATGAAGAAAATGTAAGCGAATGAGGATTAATTTCTGCTGACTCATATGAAAAGCATGGTGGAACCGCAGTTGTGTAACACTAAAGAGAAGTGACTCACCCAAGGATGAGTAGGACCTAGAATTAAAGAGAAGATAATGCAAGTGTACCATTTGCCCTACAGAGAGTGGGTTAGCGAGGGTATATGACAAGTTTGCAGAATCCTATGTAGTTTGGAGGGATGGCATCAGAACTCCCAAAAATAAAGGTGATCATATGTGGCAGAGAGCATATTGTCATGAGAAAGGAGAATATTGGTTCATTTAGAGTATGACTACTACAGAAAGAGACCTGGGATCCTCTTTGAAAACAATGGAGCTGACAAAGTCTAGCAAGGTATCATAGATCCAAGCAAGGGTTTTTGGTCACAGAAAAGAAAAAAAAAAAAAATCAAGTTGCAACAAGAAACTGAATTGCAAATCAGGATTCATGGTGATATTTCACTTAGAAGAAAAATGCATGAATTATCTCTTTCCAAAAGACAGCAAGTGAGCATGTGGATTTTCACGGCCACTCCTAGGTATTAAATACTGGACTTAGAACACTTTATCTGTGAGACATAGCGATGATCTGCTAAGGAAGTAAACAGATCTGTTTAAAGTCTTTTTTTCCATGTAGACGAAAGTGTGAAATATCACAAACACACATGGGATTAAATGTTACCTCCCAAACTCAAGAAACTAGGATATATTCCTTCAAAAGGAGGGGAAGTACTTAATTAAGGGTGAGACTGCCTTTGGAAGACAATGCTAGAGATATTTGACAGAAATGGTTCCCGTAGCTGGACTCGAGTTCTTCTGGTGTCATTTGTAATGCCTGACCAAAACAACCAGTCACTAAGAAGAGGATGACATTGAGACAAAAATTACTTATATCCGATGAGTATGGGACACTGCTAATAAATGTATTTTTCTTATAATGATGTATTTATTTAGCAAAGATTTAATGACCATCCAATAGATGCTAAACCCTAGCTTTAGCCCTAGATACATAACCCTAGTACTAGTTTTTGGAGAAAAAAGATGAATATAATTCAATCAATATATCTGAACAATTAACACCATTAATCCATGAGATTAATATGTAAAATTTGTATTTTTAAAACTAGGAAGCCCGAACAAAATTTTGGTGATTTGTGTAGATATTGTGGACTCAACCATAACTTTGAACTGTATTTTTTTATTATAACATGATTTGGCAAGGGTAATTCCACTGTTAAAAGGTGGTGTCTATCTCCAGCAAGTGTTATGATATTAATATTCACAGCATCATTATTTGTCAGAGCCAAATATTGGAAATAATCTGAATGCTCATCTACCCATAAATGGATAAGTAAAATGTACGTTGACACAATGGACTATTATTCACCAATAAAAGGGATGCAGTACTGACACAGGTACAACATGGATGAATGTTAATAATGTTATGATGATTGAAAGAAAACATTTTTAAAAACTATAAGTTATATGGTATCATATACATGAAATGTCCAGAACTGACAAATGTATAGAGTAAATTCATTGTTGCCTAGGGCATGGGGGTTCAGTGGAGAATGAGAGGTGACTGCAAAAGAAGAAGGGATTTCTTTTTGGGATGATGAATATGTTCTAAAATTTATTGTGGTGATATTTGCACAACTTGTGAATCTACTAAAAACACTGAATTCTACAATTTAATTGTGTAAATTCTTTAGTATGTGGATTATATCTCTATATATATACACACCCACACACACAAAGTTATAGACACTATAGCCACACTGTTTTTCTTTTTTGGTCTCAAATATTCAACTTACTGGTGGTATGATCTTGATTAAGTTACTTAACCTCCCTCTGCCTCATGCCTATCATCTGAACAATGAGTATACAATTCGTACCTATTTTGTGGGATTATTGTGAACATTTAAATGAAGTGATACGTATATAGACTTTACAGGGATGCCTGGAACAACACCAGTGCTAAATATATGTGTTGTCTTGCTGCTACTGCTACTTCTACTACCATCAGTAGCACAATAAGAATATTATTCTCATCATCATTGTAATTTTATTACAAGTCCAACCCTACTCATTTAATCCATGGAAAAGGTATCTCATCTCCTCTTGTTACTGTAACTACTACATATGTTGATTAAGTTGTAGCTACATTTCCACCTATAGCCAGTCAATACTTTTTAAAATTAGTTACAAATGAAATCCTTGTCCCAGGACTTCCACCCATACTTTTTATGAAAAGACTAACATCTTATTCCGTATAAAATGGGAAGTTGTATTTTTTCCAAGTAATGCAATGTGAATATTATGTGCACACTCTGCTCAACTAAAGCCAACAGTATTGAGCTAGATAATGGCTCTCATTGCACACCAGCTCACTATATATTTCCAAGTCGATGGCAGACTTAGAATATCAACTTTATGGCAAGAATATGGGATAGTAACATATCCACCAGGAGACTCACTATAACTACTTAAATTTTTTCACATAAAATCCTCAGGATATAGTCTCTCCAAAGAGAAAAAGCAAAATCTTTAACTATTATAGCTTCTACTCTCTTTTTTATCTTCACATCTCTGTAAGTCTTGGTTTAGGCTAAATGCATCATTAATCTTTAACATATCCACCTAAGAACACAATTAAAGTCAAATAGAATAATGAGTGGCATTACAAGGAATACAAAGTAGCACACCCAAGAATGCTTTCAACTATTCCATATGCTGCCTAATCACACACACTCGCTAACTTGCACAGTGCCAGCCCTAGAAAAAAAATTAACTCTTTGGTGAATAAGAATGAGAATCTTTGAATTAGTCAATTAATTTTGAAAATAAAGGCAATGACCAGAAATATTAAATATTAAGTATTTTGAGGCACAAGCTATTCTATAAGGCTTTAAATTCATAACTTATTTTTAAATCTCTTATTTTGAGTTCAAAAACCATGACTTTAGCCACAAATATGCTATTTACTAATTGAGTAACATTGACTGAAAACTTAATCTACAGGAATTTCAATTTCCCAAATTGTTTTATACAGGAAATGGATTATATATCAATGGTTCTCAATCTTTAGTCTGTATCAGAACCACGTGGAACAAAACTTGAGCTCTACACGTAGAGATGTGTTTTCAAGTCGTTGTTCCAATGTACAACCAGAATTGGGAACTACACTGAGGTAAATAATATTCAATATCTATCCCAGCTCTAAAAGTCTAAAGGTTTTTATCTGTGTAGACAATCTGACTCAGTTCTCAATAATAACATAGTATTACCTCAGAGAAAAGTAAGTTTAAGTCATTACTAGAATTACCTTGGCCAAGCCTTTAAAAAATTGCACTGCTTTTATTTTACTTCCAAAATGAAGGCAAATAAAATAAAGGAAAATAGTATTTGGCTTATGTTCCCTTAACAAAAACAAAAGGCTGCAATAGAGACAATAAAATAAATAAAAAACCTCTAAAATCTATCATTATATATGTCATTCCTAATGCGTAAATTTAAAAAGAAAAAACACTGTAGAGGAAAAAGCAACATTTTGAAATGATATGCTTTTCTTTGTCTTCAAACAATTACATCTTCATCATGATGGCTGTATTATTCTGTTTTTACACTGCTATGAAGAATTGACTGCTCCTGAGTAACATATAAAGGAAAAAGTTTTAATTGACCACAGTTTCACAGGCTTAATAGGAAGAATGACTGGGAAACTTAGAATCATGGCAGAAGAGGAAGGGGAAGCAAGGATCTTCTTCACGTGGTAGCAGGAGAGAGAGCACAAAGGGGGACACGCTACACACTTTCAAACAAGGAGATGTCATGAGAACTCTGACAGCCAAGAGGGAAGTCCACCCCCATGATTCAGTCACTTCCCACTGGGCTTCTCAACTGACACATGGGGAATTACAACTGGACGTGAGATTTGGGTGGGTACACATAGGCAACCCATATCAACTGTCACGGATTTAAACAATTGTCTTCGAATAGTTTGTTTCTGACTTCTATTTGCATCTTTCCACTAAAAAGATAGCACAAAGTAATCCTAGTTTACATTTTTTACCATGTAATTCCAAATTATTTTTCCTGAAAGTTACTTATTCTTAAATTTCAAAGCTCTTCATACCTAAGGTTTGATCTGTGCTTACAACTGGATCTCAGAAAGATCGAATTCTCCCATGATACCAAGTTCATGTCTCTCACTCTTAATATTTGTTCCCAGGACAACAACTTAACTTCTTGCTCTATTATTATTACTTCCCTTTATTTTAATGTAAACCAAATCTTGATATTTCCTTCTTTAGATCAATTGAAATCATCTCAAACCTCTGCTTTTCTCTAAAATGTCTCAGGTCTGACAACTACATACAAAGATATGTTCAAAATAGAATACAGGGCTTGGGGTATCATTTTATATGTCACTCTTGATTCCACTAAACCAAACAAGTTACAGGAAAAATCAAGGGCCCAGTTTTTAATGAAGAGGGATTTGGCTCAGATTCGACTGAGTTTTCCGGCACTCCTCCCAACCATGTGATTGCAAATAAATGGTATACAAGTTCCCTGACAGGGTCTGCTTGAGACTCTACCTTCCTTTCTCTATTTGCTGCCCTCACTCACTTACCACCACACCCTACCCAGCTCAGGAGATGACACCTTATTTTTTATTTTTTATTTTGTTATTATACTGTAAGTTCTAGGGTACATGTGCACAACGTGCAGGGTTGTTACATATGTATACATGTGCCATGTTGGTGTGCTGCACCCATTAACTCGTCATTTACATTAGGTATATCTCCTAATGCTATCCCTCCCACCTCCCACCTCCCCACAATAGGCCCCAGTGTGTGATGTTCCCCTTCCTGTGTCCAAGTGATCTCATTGTTCAATTCCCACTTATGAGTGAGAACATGTGATGTTTGGTTTTCTGTTCTTGTGATAGTTTGCTGAGAATGATGGTTTCCAGCTGCATCCATGTCCCTCTAAAGGACATGAACTCATCCTTTTTTATGGCTGCACAGTATTCCATGGTGTTTATGTGCCACATTTTCTTAATCCATTCTGTCACTGATGGACATTTGGGTTGATTCCAAGTCTTTGCTATTGTGAATAGTGCTGCAATAAACATACGTGTGCATGTGTCTTTATAGCAGCATGATTTATAATCCTTTGGGTATATATCCAGTAATGGGATGGCTGGGTCAAATGGTATTTCTAGTTCTAGATCCTTGAGGAATCGCCACACTGTTTTCCATAATGGTTGAACTAGTTTACAGTCCCACCAACAGTGTAAAAGTGTTCCTATTTCTCCATATCGTCTCCAGCACCTGTTGTTTCCTGACTTTTTAATCATCGCCATTCTAACTGGTGTAAGATGGTATCTCATTGTGGTTTTGATTTGCATTTCTCTGATGGCGAGTGATGATGAGCATTTTTCATGTGTCTGTTGGCTGTATGAATGTCTTCTTTTGAGAAGTGTCTGCTCATGTCCTTTGCCCACTTTGTGATGGGGTTGTTTGATTTTTTCTTGTAAATTTATTTGAGTTCTTTGTAAGTTCTGGATATCAGCCCTTTGTGAGATGAGTAGATTTCAAAAATTTTCTCCCATTCTGTAGATTGCCTGTTCACTCTGATGGTAGTTTCTTTCACTGTGCAGAAGCGCTTTAGTTTAAGTAGATCCCATTTGTCAATTTTGGCTTTTGTTGCCGTTGCTTTTGGTGTTTTAGACATGAAGTCCTTGCCCATGCCTATGTCCTGAATGGTATTACCTAGGTTTTCTTCTAGGGTTTTTATGGTTTTAGGTCTAACATTTACGTCTCTGATCCGTCTTGAATTAATTTTCGTATAAGGAGTAAGGAAAGGATCCAGTTTCAGCTTTCTACTTATGGCTAGCCAATTTTCCCAGCACAATTTATTAAATAGGGAATCCTTTCCCCATTTCTTGTTTTTGTCAGGTTTGTCAAAGATCAGATGGCTGTAGATGTGTGGTATTATTTCTGAGGGCTCTGTTCACTTTCCCTAAATATCAGCACACTGGGTGCAAAGATAAGACGGTCAGTTCCTTCACCTAGTCCCTGACAACACAGCAACTGACCCTTGGCTCTCTCATCCCTTTCTCTGCTTCTGAAAAGATTCAATAAATTTTCTCCAGCTCTGGGAATATCCAGAGGTTTCAAACACCTTTATCTTTAGAAAGCGTAGGCTACTGAATAGTATTATCTCGTTCTTCCCCAAGCAGATAAAGACTGTCTTCCAAACTGAGATCTGGCAGTTGACCATGGATGACTTATCCTCAGCAGAACACAAAACTTTAGATTTCAGAGGGAGGACTTTTGCTTTAATTTGAAGAGCTCCTTTTACTGGAAACATTTTTCAGTTTCTGTTTTGGCAAAGAGATATTTTCTGTCCATAAGACATGCAGAGAAATAGCACACTTGCCTAGGCATAGTAAGTAGCACTTTGCACACATTGATTGAACATCCTCTGACTTTATAAGTACACAGTTGCCTATTAGATATGAAAAGCTTAAATAACCTTCCCTCTGTCACAGCTAGAAGGCTACGTGGCCAATTGTATAGCCTTATTTCACCCTGGTTGTCTATCTGCACCAAATTCTATGACTTGAAGCAATGTGAATGCTTTTGTTTTAGTTTGGCTTGTCCTGTTTCTCTTTTCTCCTCAAACAATCATTTGAGGTATTCTTTTGTATCAAGTCTGGAAAGTCTTTGAGTCCACTGATTCACTTATGGATAAGAATCTTATGAGGCTCAGGATGACTTGGAGTCCTTTTTATTTATTTCTTTTTTTCTATGTTTCTTTCTTTCTTTCTTTCTTTTTTTTTTTTCATTTGAGACAGAGTCTCACTCTGTTGCCCAGGCTGGAGTACAATGGCATGATCATAGCTCACTCTATCCTTGACCTCCTGGATACAAGCAATCCTCACATTTCAGTCTCCTAAGTAGCTGGGACTATAGGCATGTGCCACCATGCCTGGCTGCTTTTTGTATTTTTTGTAGAGATGGGTTTTCACCATGTTGCCCATGCTGATCTCAAACTCCTGAGCTCAAGCAATCCACTTGCCACAGCCTCCCAAAGTGCTGGTGCCACAGGATACTTGGGGTGTTACTTTGCCAGCTGGAAACCTTTGTGGCCTCTGGCATCTTTGCCCAAGTTTTGCTTAGTCCACTGGGCTTATTCCGCCCACTCAGCCTGGCTGGCTGCACTTGGTTTGCACTACCAGCCTGGATCCTTTCCTGCCCAGGACAAGCCAGATGCAGAGCAGTGAGGGGTGCATCAGCGAGTGACTGTGGGGTTTGGCTGCTGTACACAGCCAAGCACACCAACTGCAGCAGGTTGGGCAGCTCCAGACACTGAAATGGGTGCCAGCTCACTGCAAGGCTATGGCTGGACCACGCATACAACAAGTGCCTTCCACTGCTGGCACCAGGGAATGCAATGGTGCCCAGAAGCTTGGAGATGCAAGGAACCATAGAGCCCCAAGAAAGGTGTCACAGCCCTGATTCAGGGAGTTTCTAGATCTGGGCTCCCTGAAGGACCACAGCTCTTCTCTCTTCTCTTCTCTCCTTCTTGTCATCCACAATGTAGTGAGTGAGGGGTGTTTCAGCCCTGTTTATGTTACAGCTCTTTCAGTCCTGCCATTCAGTGTGTTCCAAGTTTTTGTATCACATCCAGGAAGAATGAGGCACATGAACACCTGGAGGGTGAGCAAGGTAAAGAGGTGCTTTATTGAGCCACAGTACAGCTCTCAAGAGACCTGAAGTGGGTAGTTCCTTTCCACAGGCTGGCATCCAAGAAATGCAACTCTTAGCTGAGAGGAGACCCACAGTGGGTAACTCCTCTCTGCAGGCAGGTTGTTCCAATGTCTGACTGAGTCTTGCTGAGTCCAGGGTTTTTACTTGCTTCAGAGGAGAGGAAGTGCATGCTGATTGGTCCATGAGTTGTCATAGGCAGGCTCAGAAAAAGCACTATCAGTTCTTACTCTGGTCCATGGAGCTGGCAACCCAGCCCCCAGGCTTCAGGCCATCCCTGGCTTGAAGGTGGGGCTTCACCAGGACCACCCTTTTCCACACAGGAGCCTGTCTGTCTCCTGCTGCCATCAACTTGCCATTCCTGGTGCCCGTGCTGTTCCTGCCGAGGGGTATCTGCAGGCCCATGCCAAGCTGTCCTCAGGTCCCCCTCCAGTTCCCTTCTATGATCCTCCACTCCCAAAGTCTGGAGGAAGCCTAGGTGACAGGGGCTGGTGTGTCAGCGGGGCCCCAAGTGCATGCACACTGGGCTGGGTTGTGATACTGCCCAGGCTCGGCCTCAACTTTGCTCCCAAATCAGAGCAGGGAGAGGTGCAGAGTTGGGAGAGGCTGGGCAGTGGGAGCAGATATTTCCAAGTCGGCTAGGGCAGATGGAACTTCCTGGGCATGAATGCCCGGGTTCACAGCTAATGCTGGATCCTGAAGCTGTGCCTGGGAGGATGGAGGTTCTGCGGCCTCTAACTTGGGAGGGGACAGGGCTTCTGCCTGTTCCTAGCCCCGCTGGCTCTTTGGAGTGCTCAGCCTCAGCTTTGCCATCTCCTCTGCAGACATCTTCACAGCAGCCACTCCAGACAGGCTGCTGCTGCCATCACTGGGATTACAGGCATAAGCCATTGCACCCAGCACTTTTTATTTCTTTTAAGGGGCATTCAAGACTCCAAAAGAAAATAGGATCTATGATTGCTTTAATATTGAGTATCTTCAAAGAAAATATGCACATTAAGTTCCACTATGACACTTGTTGTCTGTGACACAGGCAATTATGGCCCCATTTTATTTTATCACGAAAGTCATATTTATTTTGAAATTTCTCCATTGATTTCATAATTGTTAAGAATTGTTTTTAAACAGATTTTATTGAATAAATACTTTCACATCAAATTTGAAATTAACCAGATGTAAGTAAAAACGAATGATAGCTTGTTTAAATAAAAATCAGATTTCTAGTTGATAAGATGCTTTAATTCCAACCAAAAAAGGGGGATACTTATTTTCCATAATCCTTGCATACTTTGTTTTTGAAACAAATTTAAACATATATATTTAATTAATGTTTTTTGGAAAATTGAGTCAGACCCTTATCATTGACTAAAGGTGCAAACTCTCTGGAATGAACCTATGGTTGTAATGTGTCCTCACCTAGAGGTTCCTATGGAATGTCTTGTTACGATGAAAATAATTCCTTCCTTTTGCTTGACATGATAGGGTCTTTTATTTCATAAATATAATTTCTCATTAAAAAATTACCCTCTCCATCAGTAACAGTGTTTCTCTAGTATAGGTTTCATGTGTGGAATTTTAAACAACACTGACAGAAACTGATTCTGGGTAAACAACTGCTGCTTTTGAAACAATGTACTAAAGAATATATAGAGATGCTCCGCTACTTACCATGGGGTTACATCTGGATAAATCCATCATAAATTGAAAATATTGTAAGTCAAAAACGCATTTCATCTACCTAACTTGTTAGACATCATAGCTTAGCCTAGACTACCTTAAATGCACTCAGAACACTTACATTAGCCTACAGTTCGGCAACATCATCTAACGCAAAGACCATTTTATAATAAAATCTTGAATATCTCATGTTACCTATTGAAGACTATACTGAGCATGAAAAACAGAATGGTTAAATGGGTACTTAAAGTACAATTTTTATTCAATGTATTGTTTTCAGATCATCATAAATTTGAAAAAATGTAAGTGGAACCATTGTAAGTCAGGGACTATCTGTATATGCATACTATTGTTTAATCCGCTCAATGACCAATTAATATCATTATAATTAAAATTCAAATTAATCATTATGAAATACATTTTACAAGTGAAAAACTATAGCTAAAAATGAGCAAAATATAAAACCAGATACTTTTCACTTTGTAGTTTCAAAGTTTTATACAACCCTGGTACAATTCATTATTCTATTTATTTATACAGTGGTATTTATATGAGCCGCTTTTACTAAAAAGTTCAGAGGCAGTTTTCTATGTTCCTGCAATTAGTTGCAAAGCATTTTTCTTTTTTATATCAGGCATTTTAACATACAAAATAAAACCTCATCCTTCAAATCTATCATGGGTTATTGATTTCTGTGTCACTGTCACTTTTTAAATTAATGTACTTTCCTTTCCTCTCAAGGCTGATTGAAAATGTGTTTTCATTAACATTTTTGTTACGGTAGTGTTCTGATTAAAATTAAATGGCAATGTGTAAGAAATGTGTCATTCAAAACTTTAGTCTAATTGCTCCAAATTATTGAGAATAGGCTCTACTAATTGTAATTGCTAGAAAAAAAAAAAAGATTTTCACTAATTTGTAAGAAAGGCAGTGTCTTATAAAAATTACTTCCTTTGAGACCTGAGGTTCTAATGGTGATCTGCATCTGTTGGGTGGTCTCAGAAATCAAGTTATTTTAAACATTATTGTGTTTATTCAAAATGCCAATGGATATTAGCATGCAAAAAATATTAGTCATTCATTTATTCATTTTGCAGTTAAAGTTTCATAGCATTAAGGCAGAGTAATAACTACTTTTTGAAGCAGATAATTTTCCCATTCAACAGATACACATTGTTCCTTTTTAAGTCATCAGTAATTTTAAAAACATACAAAAAGGACTTCTCTGGTCTTTATAGTCTTCCTACAATAGCCATTAAATCAAATTCAAAATTAACATCTATTTCCATTATTAGGTATTTTCTATCTACTGCATGGCATTTTATAATGATATCCCCTGCCTTTAAGACAAACAGTAAGGTAGGTGAAATTTGCCTATGTGCCAGTTTCCACTTTCCACTCGTTCCACAAAGCACGCCTCCTCTCAGTCCCCAGCCAGCCATTTCTGTCTTGCCAACTGTAGCTGAAGGGGGCTGTATTACGGAAGGCTTCTGAACTGGTTATGCAAATTGACTACTAGAGCTACACAATTTAACCTAACTGAGTACTCAGGAACTTCAACAAAGAAAATAACCAGAAAAATAGAGCCTATTCTGGGAATTACTGAAGAAAAGAAAAAAAGAAAGAAGGAAAACATTGACTTGAAATCTTCCATTTATTTCCCTATTTTTCACTTTGATGCTAAGAAATGATATTCTTTAGAGCTAGTCATTCTGCCATAGGATGTAGCTGCTCATAAATGAGACCATGAAATGCCATCACTGTTAGTTGTTTAAATTCTTCCTTCACAAAATGCAGATCATCAATGACGAGGACTCTTTTTTTATTCCGCAATTCAACTCCAGTTCAAGGAGAATATCTAACACATAAAAACATATACTTACTCAAGTGTATTTAAAATAATGCTTATGCTATCCATGCATGTCAGAATATCTCATTTAATTCAACCGCTGATAGCAGTAACATTTATTGCATGTGGATATACTGACATAAAGAGTTATAATTATGAGAACAATAGCATTCTTTGCATAGCTCCTCATGGTCCTTTTTCTCTCTAACAACACAGACTTTAACAGTTCAGTTCACTTGAGAAGGATCTAACTAAGTCAGAGGAACTATCTATTTTATGAATGGCGCACAGAACATGTACACATTAATATCAAAAAAATACTTTTCTATCCAAAGTATTATTACTTTTGGTATAAGGCATACTATATAACATGAAATAGCTGAATAACATGCTAAATAACATGAAAAAGCTGTGATTATCGTTACTTGATGACAATCAAAGAACTTCCATAAAGTTCTCTGCTCTATAAATGTTTTAGCTTGAGAAAGTTAAGATTGGGAATGCCCATATAGAATTATTTAATATATAGTTTTTCAATATAGATTTGTAAAATTCATAGAAAAAAACACCTTAGCTTGAATTTGATTTATATAATGATAATTAATAACAACAGATGACATTGTATTCAACCACTAAATAAGCTAGACCCCATGCTAAGGACATTAAATAAATTGCCTATTTTTAATCTGCTCAAAAATATTTTTCGTATCCCATTTTAAAGATGAGGAAATTTAGACATATGCTATGTAATTTCTCTGAGATTACACAGCTAATAACTGGTGACAGCAAGGTTTGAACCCTGACAATCTGTCACCATTTTCTTAGTTATTATTACCACTACAAAAATGAGGCAATAAATAAGTCATTGATACAGGCCACTTTTCTGGAATTTAGATCTCCAGACATACATTGTTATTCTTTCCTCCCAAATGAGTAGGAAACCCATTTATGGGTGGCCTATCTCTTGCAGCGCATCAGAGAAGATAGAAGTTATTTCTCTTGGTTAATATTATTTTAATACTCAGAGAAAAGAAATCTCAATTACTCTTGTCCCAATTGTTTTATCTGTGGGGAACGGGAAAAAGACTTCTGATCAGGTGTTACTAATGACTGTAGAATTACTTTATTTGTGTTGTAATTTCAACCAGCATGGTTACTTTTCACTTACACTGCACTACTGTGTTTGAACTTAAACAGTTATTACAATTAAACTTCCAACATGGTTTTGGTATCAGCATGCCCTATTTGTAATATTTAAGTATGCAAGGAGGCAATACTTTTATGATTTCTACACATGTTCAAAGTGGACTCTTACATCTGCAGCTCCAGACCTGACTTCTTTATTTAAATTCTTCACTTCTATTCCCAGTGGAAGACTTCCACTCCTTTTTTCTCAAATGTGAAAGGACTATCTCCATCAAGGCCCAACTTGTTCCCAAGGCCAGAATCATCCTCATGTTCTAGGAAAGCAGTTTTATAATATGACAGACATTAACTTGAGTGTCTTTTAAGTGTAACACTTATGAAATTCGATTAACCAGATTAGTAACTAACTAGTCTTGTGCATTTATTAAATGGAAGTTAAAAGTCTGATTCCTTCACTGTGCACTCATTTGTCTTGGGACAATATAACTTGCTTAAATCCCTGACTGATTCTCTAATCCTGGTACAATTTAAAGTAATTGCATTGAGAACAATGGGGGGAAAAAATGATCAGAAATATTTGTATTTTTTAATAACTTCATGTATCAAAAGGATAGGTTGCTTTGTTGTAAATATTTCTATCAGCTTAATTTTTTCATTGAATTTTCTGAGCAATTAGTGTAATCCTTAAAATATTTAAAGTAGTAATTAAATAAAATAATTGTATTAAATAATTAAAAATCGATATTAAATAATTTCCCCTTTAAAGTCAGAGACTATTGATTAGGTTAAAAAGCTGGCTATGTGGGTTCTACATAAAAGATGTATAAAATACAGTGTTAAGCATTAACTAATAAATATCAGGTGAAAGTCCATAAAATAGAAAGCAAATAGGGAAGTATCAATATCAGAAAATGTTTATTTGAGGTTAAATGTATCAAATAAAATGAAGAATATTTTATGAGAATAAAAAACAACATTTTTTAGGAAAATACAACTGCCACGAGCCCTTTAAACTATAAGTCAAGGCCGGGCGCGGTGGCTCAAGCCTGTAATCCCAGCACTTTGGGAGGCGAGACGGGCGGATCACGAGGTCAGAAGATCGAGACCATCCTGGCGAACATGGTGAAACCCCGTCCCTACTAAAAAAATACAAAAAACTAGCCGGGCGTGGTGGCAGGCGCCTGTAGTCCCAGCTACTCGGGAGGCTGAGGCAGGAGAATGGCGTAAACCCGGGAGGCGGAGCTTGCAGTAAGCCGAGATGATGCCACTGCACTCCAGCCTGCGACAGAGCGAGACTCCGTCTCAAAAAAAAAAACAAACAAACAAAAAAAAACTGTAAGTCAAAGAAGTCAATATACAAGGGTTAAAAGAAAATAAAGAAAGGTAATAGTTGACACATACCCACCTGCACACATAAAGGCAGAGAGTTTTGAGTTAAAAAACAAGAAAATGCTTCTCACTGTCCATCAACTATTTGTAAAAGTCAATTATGTATTTGACCAAAAAAGAAAACAAACAAAATATTTAAGATGTTTTCTGCTGTGTCATGTAATCATAATCATAATTAGAAAAACATATGTTAACAATGGAAGTCTAAACTACTTAGAAATTAAAAAAAATCTAGTGGCCAATTCTCAGATCAAAAAGACAATATAAATTGAGGGATTTTTTTTAAATTAAGAAAACAATTAAAATTGTTTCATACAACTTTTGAATTTATTTTGGAAATGTTTATTTTAATGAGTTGATTCAATTCATCCTAGAATTTTACTATTTTGCCATCTGATTGCATGCAAGTCTAATTCAGTCAAAGGATGTCATCTTATCTCCTTCCTTGTTTCTAAATTTGTCTATTTCTTCCTTGTAAATGTGATCTAATGTATCACAATTTATTATAAAAATTAGAAATACATTAGTAATAGAATAGCACCAAAAGATGCTAAGACATCACTTATTAAAATTATTTAACTATTTACTAATAAAAAATTTTCAACAAGTACATTTTTAAAACTCAATATCATGATAAGGTCTCATTGAGAAAGGGATGTCTGTAGAACATTGAAGTAGCAGAGACAATTTTCAGCATGTATCTTGGTGGATATTATTCAGCCATGACAGAAAACCAGGTATGCAGGGTGTGTTGTGTCTGAGGAACAAGGAGGCCAGCATTTCTGAAGCAATATGTAACAGAGTGTAAGGAGATAAGGCTGTTGTAAGAACTCTAGACTCATTTTACTCTTAGTAAAACGGGAAGATGTTGCAAGGATGAAGTCAGGACAATAAACAAAAATATGTTGTTGGATAATCTGAGAATGGAAAAGTTTTCTTGCTGTTCATAGGATATGATAAAATTTATACAGAAGACCATATTTATGAATGTCTTTTTTCTCCAGACATAGTCAATAGTGGTAGTACAGATTCAGAGTATGTGGAGAGTCAGATCTAATCAGGCTTGAGCTTATGCCAAGGACAAGGATCAAGTGAGATAATGGCAGGACAGATATAGACAGGAAATAAAATACATTAGAGTGATTAAAACAATTAGCTGTAAATTTTAGCTGGTTAGGGGTTGAACAAACCATGAAATTCGAGGCAAAAAGATGCCTTCATTTGAAATATAAAAGTGGCATAAAACAAATTACAAAAAAATGGAAAAATATGACTTTTAAATGCTGAAATGTAATAAAAATATAACTCAAAATTAGTATTTCAAATATAAAAACAATTTTGAAAATTAAATTTAATTATAATAGTATCAGTACTTTTTTAATTGGAGCAAATGAACTGATTTTTTTATGGGAAAAGAGATATCTACCACCTGTATAAATGAAAAAAGACTAATGATCCAAGAAAGTGCATATTCAAACCAAAGATATTGTAATCAAGTCAGCATTTTATTGCAATAGAAACACAATAATTAAAGTAGTGAAACAGAAGAGATGATTTATAAATAGGTGTCACTTTATATAAAAATATTACGTATAATTATGTGTGTATATATATATATATATATATATATATATATATAACCCAAAGAATTTACACATTGACAAGGAGTTAGCAAGCTGTACAATAGAGAATTCACATATGAGCAAGTTTACATGTTTAAAAGCATATGTATACATAATCTCTTTAGTAGTTATGGATATGGAAATAAAATTACAGTTAATTACCACTGTATCCCTAATAGATAGATAAACATTTAGAATGAGAACATGTATCACTAGCATTTATTGCTAGTATAAATGTCATATTTCAGAAGTATTATGTCTTTAAAAAAACCTGTCCAACAGTTCTGATATCTATCAAAATAAAAATATATCTAGTTATAACCCAATTCCTGGGAATTTATTCCACAGAAATAAATGTTCCACTAAACAAGGCAAATGTCCAGCAAAAAAATGAATGGAAAAATAAAATTATGGGAGAATTAAAAACTAGAACATTGTATAATCTTTAAGAAAATGAATGCATAAAAGACAGAAAGGAAGGTTTTTTTTTTTAAGCATAAGCATAGCTAACTCGGTAAAACAATCAAAATAACAAAATTTATTTATGTACTTAACATACACATGGCCAAGAGTTACACTGTACATTGTTGTAGCCCATAACTATATATAATTGTTTGGATTTGAATTGTATTGATTAAAACCAAATAAAATTTTTAAAAAAGGAATTAGCTCCTCAGTAGCACTAGCTACTTTCCAGATGCTCAGTAGCCACAAGTGGCTAGTGCTATCACATGGAGCAGCACAGAAGTCACATCATGGCAAGGACTCTATCAGAAAGAATTGTTTAGACCCTGTTCTAGGGTCCAGAGATAGGTTACCTCCCAAAACTGATGTAACTTCTGACCACATCTAACTTCTAAAGAAAATAAGAAACACATTTGTATTGTCATCCAGTTTTTGAAAAACAAACTTCAAAAATATCCTCAGGGATGACTACATGTCCATATGTTTATGTTTGCATATAACACATGCAGAAACATATCTTCTTATTTGTTCTGTATGGTTGGATGAATGATATTGGCAAAACAAAGTTAAAAAAACATAAAAATAGGACATAAGCCAAAGAAGAAAAGAAAGTGCATATCTAAAAATAGCATGTGACATAACTATATGCATTTACTTAAAATAATGTGTGTTCATGGAAAAATAAAATGATTTTAAAATGTGGGAAAAAAGAGTGCCATGGGATAATTTTTACTGTAGTCTTAAGTTGTGACAAGTTTTGCATGAGGAAAATATGGGAATGTATTTTTCCCAGGTAGCTGTAAACTGCAAAACAAAAGGCTTAGCTCTGTCAGTAATATTTCTCAGAAATTAGGGACATTGTGATTCTATTGATATATGACTTTGATTTTATTTCCATATGGCTGTGAGCAAATTTCAGTTCTCATTTCATGACAATGTAGAAATTATGAGCTATTTCAATGAAAGCCAATCCACAATTCATGATTTTTTAAGGCTTAATGGATTTTATGCTACACAACCTAACAAAGTAACTATGTAAACTGATTTTAAAAATTGGGTGAAAAAAAGCTTATTTCTGACTGGGCGCTGAGGCTCACGCCTGTAATCCCAGCACTTTGGGAGGCCGAGGCGGGTGGATCACGAGGTCAAGAAATCGAGACCATCCTGACCAACATGGTGAAATCCTATGTCTCCTAAAAATACAAAATTCACCTGGATGTGGTGGCAGGTGCCCGTAATCCCAGCTACTCGAGAGGCTGAGGCAGGAGAATCACTTGAACCCGGGAGGTGGAAGTTGCAGTGAGCCGAGATTGTACCACTGTAATTAAGCCTGGTGACAGAATGAGACACTGTCAAAAAAAAAAAAAAAAAAAAAAAGCTTATTTCCAATGGATAGAAAAAAAGAAAGTGGTAACAAATATTTCTCCCAAGAAGAAGTAGGTAGAAGTCTTATGTAAAGGAACAAAGGATAAAATTATAGAGATATTGGACTGAAAGTACTGCCTCTGAGAAGGTCATGCCTTTACTGACTTAACACAGAAAAGAGTTGATGAAGGTATTACATTTTCCTAGTGGATTACAAAAAAAAAAAAAAAAAAGAAAAAAAAGATGGTTCATTTTTGTAACTAATCCAAATGCTTATTTTCTAAAGCCTGTTTTCCCTGGAAAGTAATCATGTATAATTTAAATCTGGGTTCTGCTATTAGATATAAAGGGGTAGCTTGATGAAGACAAAGCCTCCCTCTGAGAAAAATTATAAAATGTGGATAATATACTAAGGAGAAAAAAAAAATCAAAGAGCAATCATCAAGACAGTTGTGAGACAGGTGGTGAATGCGGTTGGTGTATACCTGACAAGCTCTGCCAGTTTTCTGCTCCATGAATGTGCCAGTGTGTAAGCACTGGGAGACATAGTAGGAAAGAGCTGGGGTACAACTCCTTTGTCAGTCTCTCCAAAGTGGAAGGACGCACACAGTTGTTCAGAGCTATTTAAGCCAGTCAGTGGAAGGATCGGTATTTCAATGGAAAGGAACAGCCAGGAAGTGGAATGCAAAATTTGCCCCACTTTTTTGTTGAGGCTGATGCCCATTACTAAGCCGCTGAAAAGGAAGTATCGGAGAAACTAAGTAAAGGGAAAGAGGCTAAATATCTAAACAGAACTGTCAGCATGGTTAAGGTGTCGAGAAAACAAAGAAAATAATGAAGCTTAAATTTTGCCAAGGAAAGAAAGAGACCTGTTAAATATGTCATGTTTCAGGTGAAAATCCTGAAATACTATTGCCAAGGAACTGGAACAAACCAAGTAAATAAATAGTCTACAACAAGCCTGAAATGTGGCCTGGAAACAGGGGCGGCTCTGATGGCTCAAGGTAATTTCCCCTCAGTCTGTCTACTACAGTATATCTATATCTAAATCTACATGTATTTCTATGTAGTTATATCTACATATTTCAATAATCTATCTATATCTATCTACCTATCTACCTACCTAGCTGGGATTACATGCACGTGCCACCACATCCAGGTAGTTTTTGTATTTTTAGGAGAGACAGGGTTTCAACTTGTTGGCCAGGATGGTCTCAATCTCTTGACTTTGTGATCCGCCCGTCTCGGCCTCCCAAAGTGCTGGGATTACAGGGGTGAACCATCACGCCCAGCCTAAAGAACTACTTTAGACTAGGTAATTTATAAAGAAAGAAAATATGTTTTATTGAGTCATGGTTCTGCAGGCTGTACAGGTAGCATGGCTGAGGAATCTTCAGGAAACTTTTAATCATAGCAGAAGGTGAAGGGGAAGCAGGCACGTCTTACATGGCCAGAGTAGGAGGAAGAGAGCGAAGGGTGAGGTGTTACACACGTTTAACAACAGTATCTCCTGAGAACTCACTCACTATTAGGACAACAGCGAGGAGGAAATCTGCCCTCTGATCCAGTCACCTCCCATCAGGCCCCTCCTCCAACACTGAGGATTGAAATTTGACATAAGATTTGTGTATGGACACAAATCCAAATCATGTTAGACCTATGGTTATTATTACTTAATAGTGGTTTATAAGTTGATAACCATTTTGGAATATTACAGTGCCTGGGATGTCCAAATGAATAATACATTTGTTATAGAGTAATTGTATCTATTTTTATTTCTTTTTAATAATTTTGATGGTGAACTACTTTTATGCTGCTACATGTATGTTTAATGTATTCCCTAGTTCTTTATAAATTTTAACATTACTAATTGATTTCTTGTAGTCCTTCATAAATTAAGGAAAAAAAGAGATTTACATAAATTATTTTGATGGGTCTGTGCTTGAGGCATGTTATATAATTGAGAGTTTTAGACAAATGTATACCCGTTTTTGCAAAATGAATGTTTATCAACTAGTTAACATATTGAATTTTATATTATTTTTATGCCCTAAACAGTGATGATTTAGCTTTATAAGGCAAAGTTTTGTCAATTTTAATTCAACCATAGATTCTTAGTGTTCTAAAAAATCCTCAGAAGGAAGGGGAGAAAATTGTCAAAACTTTTAGCAATATTGTTTCAACCATATATATTACTTAATCTGAAGATGGAAAAGTAAAATATTTGGCAAATGTCTGATATATTTTTTCAAGTATTCTAAAAAATAGCAGGTTTACTTAGGAAAGGAAGTTGACAGGTCTCATTAATCTTTTGTTATAAAATGACATAATTCATGCTTCCACAATTATGCATGGGACACAATTCTAACCCCATTAACAAAGAAAAGCATCAAAATGTTTGAATGCTGACAACTGAACTATTAAAAAATAAACTTTTTTCTGTTCTATGTGCAATATATTCTTCTTAATTATAAGAATAGAATATTTAAAACCATCACTGAATTCAGTTAGGAAAGGTTTTCAGACATTTCTGGTGTGACCACTAGCATGTATGTATATATATTCTTAAAGTTATATACATTGAAATCTGTTTTTCTCTAGGAATCACTGTTAACCTGTGTTATTTTATATGTTTATAACAAATCATATCAGCACGTCTACATACTTCCTTTAAAATCCCCAAACAGTGTACAATTACAGGGAAGCCACACACAGAAGGTATATAATTCTAGCCCACTAAGTACTACCAATATCCAGCATTCACTGACTTAAAGTGTAAATTACTTTAATTGTATTTATTCACAGAGGCTTAGCACCCCTCCAAGGTGCCTTACAAATTCCCAGCTTTCTATTGAGTTCTTAGCCCTAATTATGTTTCTCTTTGTTACAGTCGTTCCCTACATTTGACCTCAGGATCCTTTGCCCGTGACCATACACTTTGCCACACTGTGTTTCCTCTATTGGCATCATTGTGCACATGGTAGAGCTTCTGAAAGGAAAAACAAGGTCATGTCACTGTTGCAGCCTGAACAAGAGAAGCATGTCTTACACACAGCAGAGTCAAACTTCCTGTTGTATGTGGTCGAAATGCGCCCATGGTACTCAGAGTTTGACAGTGTTTGACTCAAAGGGGCTGCACAAATGCAGCCAGTTACTGATTATACTTTATGAAAAGCTCAATAACTGAGGAAATACTGCAATTTGTTTCAAGTACAAAAAAGGGGGATGGTCTGTGGTAAGAGATGATGGATTTTTTTTTTCTTTCTGTAAAATTTTATAAACTCCTTCTACTTGTAAAACAATATTCCATTCATGTGAATGTATGTTAATGTTTTTAGAGCAAACTATTTCCAACTCATCCAAGATCAAATCATGCTAGCTAACTTTCATCCTTTGATAAAAGAAAATATAATAAATTAGTTTTTATTATTCATTTTAATAAGAAATGGTTCTAAAAACTGAAAATAGTATATAAGCATATACGTTTATTTATTTACTCAGTGAATCCCAGCACTTTGGGAGGCCAAGATGGGCGGATCATGAGGTCAGGAGATCGAGACCATCCTGGCTAACACGGTGAAACCCCATCTCTACTAAAAAATACAAAAAAACTAGCAGGGCGAGGTGGCGGGCGCCTGTAGTCCCAGCTACTCAGGAGGCTGGGCAGGAGAATGGCGTAAACCCGGGAGGCGGAGCTTGCAGTGAGCTGAGATCTGGCCACTGCACTCCAGCCCCGGCGACAGAGCAAGACTCCGTCATAAAAAAAAAAAAAAGAAAAAGAAATTACTCAAAAATTTTTATGCAAAATATGTACTATCGTTACATCAACTGCCAAGTGCCAAAATACCTTCTTTTAATGTTTTGACATAATTGCACCTCAATATCACTTCTATTCCAGAAAACATAAAACTTTTACATATTCATAATATTCTGAAAGTACAACAAAAGCTTACTCTTTGTAAAGCATTCAAAGCTTTGAAACCAGCTTTAAAAAATATGTCAAATGATTACAAATATATATGATTGTGTTTACGTGTGTACTATAGATCACCAGGGAGAAGATTGAGAGTTTTGTTTTTGTTGTGTTATTGTTTCAATGTTCCTTCTCCTAAAGCCCAGTCATTTTCTCCTTGTAAATTCTTTCAGATGCATAATTCTGTGATAACTTCCTTAGTAGTCATTCTTCAGTCTCTTCCTCATCTACTTCATTCTGAATGCTTCTGTGTGTTTAATATGCACAGAACATCATTGTAACTATAAATTACTTGTTGTGAGGCTTATAATTATTGTCTATTCATTCTCATTCTCTTCAATTATTTTTTATTCTCCAATCTTTAGTCTGTGTTTCAGTCAGAAAGAATTTTCTGCTTTTGAACCTATCAGAGATGTTTACACACTTTAAATGTCTCCCTAGTTTTATTAGTTCGGGTTCTCCACACAGATAGAAGCAACACTATGTAGATAGATATGTAAGAGGAGACTTACTGTGAGAATTGGCTCACCTGATTCTGGAAGCTGAGAAGTCTCCAGATATGCCTTCCACAAGCTCAAGACCCAGGAAAGCCAGCAGTATAACTCATTCTGAGTCCGAAGGCCTGAAAACCAGAGGAGCCAATGTCAGACAGAAGAAGATGGATGTCAAGAAGAACAAGAGAATTTGGGCCAAGTGTAATAGCTTACACCAGGAATCCCAGAACTTCGGGAGGCCACTGCAGGTGGATTTCTTGAGCCCAGCAGTTGGAGACCAGCCTGACAACATGGACACACCCCATCTATACAAAAAATAAATAAAATAAAATAAAATAAAAAATATAAAATAAAATAAATAAAATAAAATAAAATAAAAAGTGGGCTGTGATGGCATGTGCCTGTAGTCCCAGCTACTCAGAGGCTGAGGTGAGAGGATGACCTGAGCCTGCAGTGAGCCATGATCCTGCCACTGCACCCCAACCTGGGTGACATTGTGAGAGACTCTGTCTCAAACAAACATAAGATAATCAAAGAAAAAACAAAAATAATTTTGTTCTATCTGGGCCCTCAAATGATTGGATGATGTCCTCCCACGTTGGTGTATATGTAGACATATATACTATACATATGTAGTGATGAATTCTGTAATTTAAACATGGATGCTGAGAATCAGCATTTTCATTGAATTTTGGGACAAATGTAATCTTCTCTTATCCATAATCTGTGGCAAATAGGATACAGCATTTCTATTCTGTGAAGTCTCTAGGTACATCTGCCACCACACTTCGTCCACACTACACAGGTACAGCTCCTACATGAATCCTCCTTAAATCACTAGGCCTCACATGAGCACACTGATCTCCATTACTTTGCAGACTAGTTACAAATTCTAGAAAATTTCAACTTGCTTTAAATTGCAAGAACATATATTAGTATTTTACCAACACTTTTCAAACAGCTTTTGTTTTCCTGAGTAACATGAGATCCTTCAGTAGGACAATTATAATTATCTTCTTTTGATGGATTAAGAGATTGAGATCTTAGAGTAGTGATGGCCTCAGGATCACATACAAAATAAGGATTAAAGTCAGATTCTGTCATGTGGAAGGCTTTTATTATCATTAACCAGATGCCTCCCAAAGGAATAAAATTTACTTGGGTGAACTGTAACTCTTTTTTTGAGTAGACAATTGTATACATATCTTCAGATTTCAGTTATATCACTAACAATAGTTCCTTGCTTTAAAAATTATAAAATTGTTCTATATTCATTATCTCTCTACTTGTATATCATTCTATTAATATGGATTTCCCGATACCTGGATATGTTTGCACTTTTATTAAATATAGTCTAATATAGTCAAAATCAGTATCTTCTTTTAAATCATTGTCTGGTTGTCCTTCAATTGTTTCTCACTGTTCTTTTATTGTTTCCCAGAGTCTCCACTAGATCATGACAGTATTTTTTATAACAGTAAGTCAATAAGTTTATATAAAACTTACTCTCTTAAAATTGAGAATCGTGCTCGATAAATAAATGACTATAGAAGAACATCAGAACTATTAGACATTAAGAAAAAATAAAATGTGATGTTTTCGAAAAAAAGCACCCTTGATTAAAAAAATTAATCAGCACTGTTCACTTTGTACCAATACATTTCACAGACTTTGATAAAAATATTAAGAGAATTTTGATGAGTAGAATGTAAGATTCAAATGCAGCAATAAAACAGTTGGGAAGAAACATATTTTCCTTGCTAGAACACTGGTACAATAGCATACAAGCCACACAAAAAAAGTATGCCTTATCAATGCTTTTTCTAGGTGAAACTTATCCTCACTTCTAAAGGGTTTTCTGATTATGATCTGCATATGACAAAAACGTTTCATGCTCATGCTGTCAAATAAATAATGCATATTAAAATGCATGACTTTATTCTTAGAATAGCAACGAGTCATAATCTCAAAGTTTATTGAGGCAATTCCAATTTCTTTCAAGCAACAAAGTGAATTTGGATAAGTATTTTCTAAACATACAGTAAGAAAACATCAAAAAAATTAACTCTTGCCCCGTCATCATATTAATCTTTCTACATTTTTAGTTTTCAGAGAAAAAATAAAAATAAAAAACACTACTGACATGCCTCATAGAGCATCACCAAAATTAGAACGATTGTGCTTTGGCAAAGAGAAGAGAAGCACATAAGCATAAAAATCCTCAACCAATTGCTTAATCATTCTATTTTAAGAATATGTGTGTGTATTTGTGTGTTTTTGTGTCTATACATGCATCTATAAATTAGATGTAAGTATATGTATAAATGTACATATGTGTATGTGTCTGTTGTCTTAGACTACAAAAACAAAACATTACAGACTGGGTGACTTAAATAATAGATATGTATTTATTACAGTTCTCAAGGATGGAAAGTCCTGAGTCAAGATGCATACCATTTGGGTTCCTGATGAGGGCTTTCTGCTTGATTTATAGACCGTGGTTTTTTCACTGTGTCTCACATGGCAGAAAAGGATAGAGGTCTCTGGTGTCTCTTTTTCTAAAGATATTAATTCTGTCAAACCAGAGCTCCACTCTCAATGACCTCATCTAACCCAAATTACTTCTCAAAAGCTCCATCTCAAAATACCATCACATTGAGGGTCAGAATTTTGAGGGTGGGAATCCATAGGAGTTATGTATAAATACGAATACACATATAGAATTATACATATTTACATGTGTACATGTTTGTATTCATCATTCATTTATTCAAAAATAGCTCAAATAATTTAGTTAGCTTACCCTGGCAAAAGGCCACGATTTTTTTTTTTTTTTTTAAATGGAGTTTTGCTTCTGTTACCCAGGCTGGAGTGCAATGGCATGATCTCAGCTCATTGCAACCCCCACTCCCGGTTCAAGTGACTCTCTTGCCTCAGCCTCCCAAGTAGTTGGGATTACAGGCGGGCACCACTACACCCACAAAACGCCATGTTTTAATTCTCTACCACTATTGTCCAATTGGCCAGGCATGGTGGCTCACACCTGAAATCCCAGCACTTTGGGAGGCCGAAGCGGGTGGGTCACCTGAGGTCAGGACTTTGAGACCAGCCTGGCCAAAATGGAGAAACCCCATCTTTACTACAAATACAAAAATTAGCCAGGCCTGATGGCACATACCTGCCAGCTACTTGGGAGGCTGAGGCGGCAGGAGAAGCACTTGTACACAGGAGGTGGAGGTTGCAGTGAGCCGACATGGTGCCACTGCACTCTAGCCTGGGTGAGAGAGTCCATCTCAAAAATAAAAAAAGAAAAGAAAAGAAAAAGAAAAGAAAGAAAGAAAGAAAGAAAAATGTTGTCCAATAGAATTATAACAAATAATAAATGCAAGCCACTTTAACAAATTTTTAATTTTCTGGTGGTCATTAAAATATAAAAAGTACAAGATGAAATTAAGTATAATATCTTTTTACTTCAATATATACAAGTATTATTTCAATTGTAATCACTGCCAAAATTATCGATGAAATATTTTACATTATTTTTCATATTAAAGCTTGCATATCAGTGTGTATTGCATATCTGCAGCACATCTCAATTAGGATTAACAATATTTCAAGTTTTCAATAGCCATATGTGGCTAGTTGATATCATATTGGATCACATAGCTCTAGAACGACTTAAGGAAACATTTAATCCATTTCCACTTTAAATTGTTGCTTTAACAGAATTATCTTCCAGAAAATCTATGTCCTTTGAGAATAATATAAAGGAAGTTTCACACGTAAACTCTCAGCTGCCTTTACCAAATAAACATTTTCACTAATTTAGGATATATAGGATAACATAAAATATCCTATACAGATATCTTAAAGTTGGTGTTAACACAAATGAATGTCCTTTGTGAAAAAGGTGTAAGCAGATCATATATTGTAAAACGAAACTGAAAATGTTTCAAGTGCTTCATTTTGCTCATAAGATTGACACAAAGCAGGTTCAATTGCATACAGTTAAGAAGAAAAGAAACCAGGGGAGAAAAGGAAGCGGAAAACCCGGGAGATTTTAGAGCACTGAATGACTGAAACCAGAAGCCTCAAGTGTTTGAACAAGGAGAGTTTAAAGAGTGGTTTGAGCTTGAGAGACTGTGAATGCCAGGAGCTATTAAAGCTATAAAGATTGCATTCTGAAGCTGTTTATTCCTGAAAGTGAGTGGGGAAATCTCAGGGCCAAAGGAAAACAGAACTGAATGAGCTTCTGGAGTGCCTCGGGATTATGGGTTTGCTTTTACAATGCTATGTTTTCCTATGGTTGAAGATGAAAATATGGAGAGAAAAATACAAGCATTTTTCTCAGATTCAGAAAGGAGGAATAGGTAGCAACAGTTACTGAGAAAGGTCAAAATCATGACATTGGAAGTAGTTTAATGCATCCAGAGTTTGAATTTTTTTTTTTTTTTTTTTTGATTAATGAAATTCTTCAACCTACAAAATTGGACACCAATTGCAAAAGTTTCTCTCACAAAATTGCCACTGTTGTATAACTCTTGGTTTTGATACTTCTGTTTTCAAGTATCAATACTTACATTTTCAAGGTTTTTTTCTGTTTATATAAGTATTTTATAATTGGCAACATTAGTATTTTTAAAAAGTAATTTGTTTTTGAAACAGAGTCTCGCTCTGTCCCCCAGGCTAGAGTGCGCTGGTGCAGTCTTGGCTCACTGCAACCTCTGCCTCCTGGATTCAAGCGATTTTCCTGCCTCACCCTCCCAAGTAGCTGGGATTACAGA